>NW_025944347.1:0-1105 GCF_000764305.2 Hyalella azteca
TTCGATACTTAACAAGGGCCATTCACATGCGTGAATTCAATGGTGTTAGCGGAAAGCAATCACTGATTAGACGAGGTCGTCACCAAGCCACTCAATGCCACTAAGCCACTCAACTTCCCAGCTCTAATCACGTATTTGCTCTCTAATTTCAACTAAGTTAATTGACCTACACTTAAGCTTACTAGTCGCTAATCATTCAATATCATTTGTATATTAATGCTGGCATCCATATACTTACTGGTCAACTTATCGGACACAATGAGGAAGGTTTATTAACAAGTCTCCCATTTGCCACTTGTCTTCATTTCACGCAGATGCTTTTCAGGGCAACAATTAAATGCTTCATTCATTTTTGTATACTGTATGTTATTATTTTTCAATAAATGCAAGCAAAATGTAATATGCCAACTTTTGCAATCATATATATTTATCAGAGCACTTGTAAATTACTTCATTTGCATATGAATATGTTTTTTATAATTATTAAAAGTATTGTATCATATGTTAATTTTGGCAATCACTGGAGAAACAGTTGTTAAAATTAAAAATATTTTAATCGGGAGAAAACCCTTTTTTCATATTTCATTATATTTGAATACATTTTTTCTCAGTTTAAGAATAAAGGCTAAAACCAAAAAAGTTGCATAAAACATTTTACTGTATAGAAGTCCTAGATAAGTAAAACAGAACGTTTCGGGCTATGCTCATCATCAGCTAGTAGAATATATCTGGAAATACATGGAAATCAATTTTAGTACATAAATTTAGAAAATGATAAGGGAAGAAAGGAAAAAAAACTATTGACCTAGAATCGAAAGAGGAAAAGAGCTGGATTGGTTATTCAATTTAGGTTTAAGTTTATGGATGTAAAGAGATTCTAAAATTCGTAAATTGGTTTGGCTGCAAGCGTTACAAAGAATTTCAAGGGGACCCACTACCCTCTGGAAAAACTTCTACAGTTATGATCCGATCATCATGAAACTTCACATACATGCGTAAAATGTAAAAACAAGAACATTTTGCTCATATAAATTTTTCGAAAAAATTGATAGAAAACGTGAAATTCATAGAAAACGGCTAAAAAGGGGTACTTTAGAAAATCTAT
>NW_025944348.1:0-932 GCF_000764305.2 Hyalella azteca
TTTCGTTGTGTTTTTATTGACCACAAAGAACTTCTGAATTTCCAGGAAATATTTGGGTTAACAGGTAACATATATATAATATATATTTTTGTAAATATATGCAAGTTATGTTCAAGCACAATTGACACTCAATGCTGATCTATAATACGGCACTTCAATTTAAATTTCTTGAATTCTTTCTTTAATTTTTCACTTTTAGTTATTCATTTAAATTCTTTCTTTAAATTGATTTTAATTTTTTCTCAAGTAATTTCTCTTATTCTTCAATATGATTTTAATTTTATTCAATTCGCCTGCATAGCATGTATTTTAATGCGGCTAGTATTATTTTTACTTCTTTTCAGTTTCAGCAGGAATAAAAAATACCTTTAGTATATCATTTGGAATTTGAGAGAAATTAACCTGAAATTGATGTATCATGTCGTCGTTTGCATGACTCTGTAGTACATAGTTTTGTATGGCGACATGTATTCTGGTATATATAGATCTGTATGGTGACATATATGTATTCATATATATATTTATGTTTTTATTTATCGAACAAAAGTTGTTACCCCGATAGCTCGAGGAAAAGCTCCACATTGAATTAAAAAAAAAGTATATATACGTTCATACATATATATACATAAGCACATAAATTGACACATATATGAGATAATGAATTTTATTCATAAGAACAGAGTAAAAGGTTTAAGATTGAACAAGAATTGTCTCCTGTCCCTGCCGCTGTTGCCAGGCCTTCAGTGCTCTTTTGAAGATGTTGGTATAGTATAGCTATAGTATATTAATATATAGGATGTATATATAGTTTTGAATGGCGACATGCATTCTGGTATATACAGTTTCGCATGGCGACATGTATTCTGGTGTATATAGTTTTGTATGGCGACATGTATTCTGGTGTATATAGTTTTGTATGGTGACATGTATTC
>NW_025944349.1:0-195580 GCF_000764305.2 Hyalella azteca
ATTTGCTTACAAGCTCGAAAGGGACTTCTCATACGACTTTCTTTGGCCATTTTATAATAATCATTTGCCAACCTCTGTTCGCGATCTTTTAATTTAAAAATATGTTAGAGCTAAATAAATAACAATTATTGTAGATTACACGCTGCATTCTAAATTGTCGATGCAAAACGCAAGTAAATAAATTTATCAGCAAATTTCTCACTGTTGGTTTGATTTATAAGATTAATCCATAGATTAAAATGATTATATGTGTTAACGATAAATGATTTAGAACTCTTTCCTATATAATTTTTTTGTCGTCTTTAGGATTTACATTTAAGATTTTTTCCTCCTGCAAAGCGAAGCGTTTGACAATCCAGGGCCTCTGAAAGATCTTTGGAGCCCTGGGAACTGGAATGTTAACACGACCCTGTGCTCGCCCAACACTGAAATGTTCGTTCACTTGCTTGTTGCAGCCAAACCCCTGGACGAAAAACTCTGGACGCGCGACCAACTTGTGATAAACGCATTGATCTGAAGTTGTAAAGGATTTTCCATACCGTTTACGGAAACAATCCACAAAGTCTTCTTCTAAGAAAAAATTAACAAAAAATGTCTTTTCCATTTAAACGCTCGCCAAGTTTTTAAATCAATTTAATACAAGTCATCGCGAAATAATTCAGCAAATACATTAAAATGATTACCAGTAAAAACACATTAATTTTTTTCATTGCCATAAACGTAACACTTTTATAATTCTTTTGAGAAAATAAACGAGTCACAATAACTAAAAAAACGCCAAAAACTTTCTCATAACCTATAGATTCGTGATCGTAGGTCACATAAATCCACGAAACCTCAAAATTAAATATTATTTCTTTGTCCCTTTTTTTCAGCTATCATTGCTGTTTGTCCAAAGGCGTTGTAGTGAACCACTGTCGACAAAATCATTAGTAGTTGGTCGAAAATTTATTTGGAAGACAAATACTTTACAGTTGGAGTCTTCACACAAGAAGAGGATAAAATTTTTTCTGACGCAGATCACTCAAGCATTTCAGTCCCGACGTAACTTTTGTCGAAACCGATTTAGATAATTAGTAGAATATACTGAAAATAATATTGCCCCATTTAACTTTAGTATTTTATAAAACCACATAACTACTGCTACCTCTGGATGATTACAAAAAATTGCCAAGGCAGCATGTTATTGCTCTGTAATTTGAAAATTGATTAACAATCGAGCAATTATTATTTTGATTGTTAAATTATTTTTCGATTTCGACCCAGATAGGAGCGTCATCGAATAATTTTAAATTAAAAATTGATAGATCAGACACATCAACATTTTTCTAAAGGCATCATCTATGGTCACGTCGACCTTGATATCGTATTACGGTAATTTACTCTTGGGTACACGAAAATTACTAAATAGTGACTTTAGTAAATAAATAAATTATAGTAAATAGTCAGAAATACCTTTATAACATGCCGCACAAATAAAACAAAGTTAAACATAACACAACTAGTTAAACATAAAAATGTCATAACTAATTGATTGATGTATTTGGACTCTAGAAACACAAACGGTTCCATTGCTAGTTCTACTAAACATTAAATATTGTGGTCGATCGATCTTCTTAATAAATCTTTTAAATAAAGGCAAGAGAAAATATTCCATCATTTTCAGCAGCTTTCACAAACATAATTCGAGTGTTGATAACATTTCAACTCCAGAAAGCTGCAACTGTCGGTCATGCGGAACCAAGCCGAAGAAGAAGAAGAATCTTGTTCACCATCAGAAGTTTTGAGAGCAATCAAAACTCTGGGCACAAGGTCAGTGAGCGGGGGCTTTTCTTCAGATGACTACAGGCCCGCTACGAGCCATAACTTGGTCTTTTCTAAATCGTTTCTAATGAAGTTTAGATTTACAGGAGGAAGACTGAGCTCACTCTGCTTATTTATGTCCTGAGCAGGAATACGGTTTCGTATTAGGCATGGCAGGATTCTTCAAGGAGTTTAATTTCACTTCAAAATGAATCTAATTCAATATATTCGGAAATTCGTCGCAGAAGTGTAGAATAACATTTCATGGAACATTATAGCTCTTCTTTTGATATTATTATTGGAGTATTCATTATTTAGGAATATTCAGTATGAATACAGCATGTGTATTAATTGATCAGCATTGCCAGAGTTTTTTCACGTTCAAAACATACATTTACATACATCTTGAAAATGTTTAGTGTTGTTTATGCTTTTATTTGTGCTCCAATATTTTTCTACATCCCGAATTTCTTTACATTCTGAATTTTTCTACATCCTAAAATTTTCTATATCGTGAATTCTTCTACATCCCAAATTTTTCTACATCCTGAATTTTTCTACATCCTAAATTTTTCTATATCGTGAATTTTTCTACCTCCAAAATTTTTCTACATCCTGAAATTTTCAGCATCCTGAATTTTTACACATCCCAAAATGTTCTACATCCTGAATTTTTCTACAACCTGAATTTTTCTACATCCTGAATTTTTCTACATCCAAAATTTTTCTACATCTTGAATTTTTCTACATCCTGAATTTTTCTGCATCCTGAATTTTTCTACTTCCTGAATTTTTCTACCTCCTGAAGATGAAGCAAAGCGAAAACAAGACATATTTTCCCATTTCATGAGACCACGTGTGAGTTACGACCCACTTTGAGATGCGAGTACCCACTTCAACTGCAGGTAAATGCGCCGTTTGTCTGCACACGGCGACAATAGACAAGGGAAGTAGAGGGAAAGGCGTTCCCTTCATATCAGCTTAACCTTCGTCTTACCGGCTTGATGAGCTACTCAGATTCCATCAAAGTTTTGAACTACAATTCCAAGTTATTCTGTTGAAATTATGTTATTCTTAGTTATTCTGTTTCAAGCTCCTAAATATGTCATATCGAATTCTAGGAGGTCAATAAACTTTTAAGAATATAAATTATTCTGGTAGCTAATAAAGATATTTGGCACGTGTTTAACTTGGTAAATGTCGTTCATGCATTTAAACGAAATTACATAACTTATGTGAAGTTGATTGAACTGGAGAAAATATATGAACGAATTGTATTAGAATGCTAGAACGGTACCGTTTCATCACAGGAGATTAGAAAATAATTGCCATGTTTCAAAAGCCAACCGGCTTCTTGGTCACGGAATAGGCATCATGCGAAACATGCACTGATCTTAGTGGGCCGTAAAAGCTTCTTATCAGTGACGTAAAATCAGTGTTCCGTAAATTCCACACTGGAATACTATGAAATACTTTGTATCACTATTCCACACTGGAATACTGTAAAACACTTCATAATAGTATACCACACTGAATTACTGTGATATACTTCGTATCAGTATTCCACACTGTAATACTGTGAAACACTTCACATCAGTATGCCTCTCTGGAATACTGTGAAATACTTCGTATCAGTATTTCACTCTGGAATACTGTAAATTACTTTATATAAGTATTCCACTCTGGTATACTGTGAAAAACTTCACATCACTATACCACAATGAAATACTATGAAACACTTTGTATCAGTATTCAACACTGGAATACTATGAATTACTTTGTATAAGTATTCCTTACTGTAATACTGTGAAACACCTCATATCAGTATACCACTCTGGAATACTATGAATTACTTTGTATAAGTATTCCACTTTGGAATACTGTGGAAAACTTCGTATCAGTATTCAACACTGGAATACTGTGAAACACTTCGTATCAGTATTCAACACTGGAATACTGTGAAACACTTCGTATCAGTATTCAACACTGGAATNTAAAGTTTTCAACGAATCTGTACTGTGCTGTTATTGAAAAATTTATCAGCTGGTGCACTGAAGTTAAAGTTTTCAACGAATCTGTACTGTGCTGTTATTGAAAAATTTATCAGCTGGCGCACTGAAGTTAAAGTTTTCAACGAATCTGTACTGTGCTGTTATTTCTGTCTCAACAAAATATCCAGTCAACCGTGACGTGGGCAGATTTTTTTTCATAACTTGCGAAATGATCGGAAAATTATTCGATTCAAGATTGTAAAACCTCATTTTTGAATCAGCCCATCATAACTCAAACTAGCCTGGTATTGACATTGTACATATCCATTATTGTATCAAAAAAATTAATTCATTTGAAGCGAACAATCATAGTATCAATTCCATTTGAAACTTCACGTTTATTGGTTAACGTAGTTTTTCAGCTAATTCACTAATCTGAATCCTTTTAAAACGTGTTCTGAAAATTTAAAATCATTCCGCACTGAAATCAACATTACCGATCAATTTATACAATTTATACTCGGAACCGATTTAGAGATCTTCAATAAATTTCTTAATAATCATGCCGAAGAATTCCCATGAATGTTAGTAATATTAGTAAGTTAGTAGGAATCCGAAAATTTCATTCGAATGCATGCATTTATAGTTTGTTTAACTCAAAGCGAACAAACATTGGCGGCGTGTGAGAAATTTTAACTTCGAGGAGATCTGCTCGTAATCTGAAAAAGAATTGTAACATGAAACTTGAACATGAATAATAATAATTTAGGATATTATGAACAAAATCGATACTACTATGTTATAACTGTTTCAATCGCCTCCCATCGCGTCCAAATAACATGACTTTTGGTTACTCTTTAAGATTGTCGCAAGGTTCTATATTGTACGATAATGGGAGAGGTTACGTTGTACGCACAAAGGCGAACAATGCCTGGCTTCGCCACGAGGGAGAACTGTTATGACCCAGCCGAGGGCCTGCGGGAATTGGTGAAGCTATTTATGATGTATTAGCGTCGTTGATCTGCAATAACAACTGAAATAAGCCGGGTAATCAAGGCAGTGGAACTGCTATTGGTAGATTATTTAGAAAATTCACTAAGAAACTTGATTCGGCTTTCTACAGCGAAAATTTGCGAGAGTTCTCGACACTCTTACCTGCTGTTTTATTTTATTTCATCATAATATTTCGTCTAATTTTCGTGGTGTCTAGAAAATTCATAATAAAGCGCCAATGTTTGAACAAAACATACGCCAAAAGACTGTAAATTACAATAAATGTAGTTGCGATCTACTTTTTCATCGACTACGTTAACGTTATTTTGATCATGAGCTTCGTGGATCTGGTTCATTAGTATTATTCCACACACCAATAAAAAAATAATATGTTTTAAGACCCCAATCACCCTTTTGCATTGTCCTACCTGATTGCAATATATAATTGGATTCAATGCAAATTTTTTGCGCGTCGCATGTTAGAGTTCGTAATTTAGCTCACAGCCCCACTAGATAATAGGCTGAAATTTATATGCATTTGTGCTAATGCCAATGCAATTCACTCTAAATCTCCTAAAATGCAAGGTACTTCTCTGTGTTACAGAACAAAGCAGAGTGACAAGCACAGCGGGGTAATTGTGACAATAAAGTATTAATTGCTATATCATAACCGTAAATCCTTCCTTGGAGTACAATTTTCCAAGACGGCCTGGAGTTTCATGTTACTTTAAACGATATGAATATGATATAGCACTAAGAATTATTCATCAGGGTATCAGTTTTTCTCTGACGGGCTTTCGCGAATACCCGTCAGTTCTTTAATTTGCTGCCAGTGCTCCAAACTCTTTCATGGCACGCTCCGATTTCTCGGAACTATGGAAATTCTTGACGTTAAGGAAAGAATCTTGGCAGCTAATGAAATTCATATTTGAATACCTTATTGAAAACAATTTCTTAGCTTAAAATTATTTTCTGCTTTTGTGTCTTGATAAAAATGATTTAAAGTGGCTAACTGTCAGCATTTTGAAACCACCGATTGTTCTTTTACTACTAGAATTTATAGCAATTACCGATTGTGCAATTACTCGGTACGTGAATGAGGTCGTATTCGCATGATTTTTCACAAATGTAAGTGACTCAAAAAAACTGTACATGAAACCTGAAAGAATGTTGAAACCGATTGTACTTGGTTTGCTCGCTCTGCAATTAAGGTTTTGGATAAGCTTGTTTAAATCATAAAGCTTGTTTAAATCATAAATGTAACTTTAACCTGATTTTGTTATTGTTCTCGGATGCATCGCCTGCTTGAACCATTACAAAATTGTTGTCGAAATCTGTACGTGCCCAATGGCCAATGGGTTATTGGTTTACGAAGCCGAATTTTATCACCAAACAGCAAAGAAATTTATCACATTGAAATAATGCATTTTACAAATATTTTGAACATGGAATGCCATCGTTGCATGCATACAATACGGCGTAATAATTTAGAAAAGACCGTACATGGAGTGTATGCATAGCCTAAACCGGGTAGCGATTCTAGCCACGCCCTTCCTTACGTGATTCCTAGGCCCCTGTCTCCCTCTATGAATAATATGGCTGAGTCTGAGAGCTGCTTCTTGTAGCCTGCCTCGTTTATCATAAGAGTTTAATTAAATAAATTATTCTTCACTGGACCTAATGTAGTTATTCGTGCTCTGCATCGGAAGAAAAACGAGTTGTACAGCCGAAAGTGTGAACGAACTTTCCTTTTCATGCATGTGAAAAAATATGAAAAAATACTTCAAAATAATAATTCCAATTACGCAACTAAAGATAGTTTTAATATTTAATGATTTTGCACGAAGGCTTTTATTGTACAAGGATTATGTATGTATCGAAGATTGCGTATGAACAGGGATGTGGAAATTGGAATACTATAGGCACCGTAAGAAACTGCGGGCGTCTGCCTAACTAACGTGTTTGGTGTTGAATCGTCCCTATCAGCTTCAATCAACGGATTCCAGACAGGCTGATTCAAAAGACTAAAAATAACTAACATCAACAAGTAATGATTGGGATATTCTATTAATATAATACATTCGGCTTCGCAGGCGTTCAACAAAACGAGTCTTTACTTTCTATTGTTTCTGTGGGCAGATTAATCTTTGACCATCCGTTGACTGCAACAGCATGTTGATTATTTTTCCTCATTGAGAAGCGAACAATACTAGAATTGACAAATTTATTGAACTTTTATTGAATATATGTGATTTTTTTCAGTAATGTGCACAGCTTTAATTGATATTTATATTCTGGAATATCCATTTTTGATGATATGCCAGTATTTTTTTACTCAAAATTACCTTGAGAGCGTGAATAGAGACTGTAATTGTTCTTGAATTCATCATTTGATGAGAACTTTCGAACTCTGAAATAGTTTTTTAAGTAACCTGATGCTAAAATTCTGAGTATAACGTTGCGAAGTTCTTCATTGTGCGACAAAGTTATTATAAGCGAGCATTAAACGTACATTATCGTAATTTTGAAAGATTTATATAAATTGATCAAGATATGTTCAGCTGGGGATAATAATTACTATATAATTATAATTTTACCAGATTTGAAACTTAGTTATTTCTGATCTAATTCTCAAAAAATATTAATGACTTTTGCCAGAAGAGTGAATTAAAACTCTGGACTTAATTATTAGGAATAAAATCAACGTAAATCTAAAAACATGGCAATGCCTCGCGGAATTAAGCCGTATTCTGGTCTTACGTGACCCACTTAATTTATTGTTTCGTTCGAAGTACATCTATGCGGTTAAACTAACTACGAAGATGCAGAGTGACCGCAAAAATATTCTAAAAAAAATTAGGCCATTTTACTGCCCATTTGCAGAGTTTTGAGGAGATGAGACGAGACGCCTAGGAACGGACACCTGGCATCTTAACCAATAAGCAGGAAAAACCTAAGAATATTCAATGCGTGGCAAGTATTCATAATCAGATTTTTTAAAGCTCGTCAATAGGTAGGAAGGGACTAATAAATTTCCTTTTGAATCAGAAGATAATCTAATAATTGAGTTTGTTGATGCAATTTATAGCTAGGATGTGACCAGTTCCTGAATTCGTTTCATTGTTTGGTTTAGATGGGATTGGAAACTGATCGCGAAATATTTGTCAGAAATTTTATAAATTTTACGTTTGACTGCTATAGGAGAGGTATGATCGAATTAGTTCAATTAAAGTACAGTAATCAAATTTAAACATCAACAATTCAGTATTATTGATTATGCTGAAAGTATTCTGCTCAAAATATTTAGAAGTCGATTTGAGCATGACCTGCACAACATCTTAATATCCGACAATAATTCTCGTTTATCACCAATAATTCTGGCCAATAAATTTTGGTTCCAAGAACATTGTTTTTAAGCTGCTTGATTATTGGCTTCGCTTGATCGCTTGTGCCCGGAGTGTTTCTTTTTTTCCTTCCATCTTTTGTTCAATCACTGATTTTCCTGGAACAAGTTATTTTAATAGAGTTTGAGGTGCATTAATGACCATACCTCGATTTCTATTTTTATATTTATTTTTTTAATACAGGATCCAAATTATGCTTTTTAGAATCTGTAAAATTTTCGCATTTGCAGATCATTTGTAGTTTTACAATGAATAACTTTATTTCTGCAGATTTCTTTGATATGCCAGCATAGGAACCTTGTAGACGTAGAGTCGTTCTGATTTGGATTGTTTGAATGTTACACCTCTGTGAACTCTGCAACTGCACCTATCTTGGGATGTATTGCACGTATGAAAAATGCCGATGCATTTTCATCTACATTTTTCCAATAATAAATCTCTCTGCCAAGGATAACCCTCCATTTCAGATGGAAAACGTACCCTTCAAATAATCCTAATTTTTATCTAAAAAATATCTTGTTTTAAGTGACAGATCTTCAGAACTTGCAATCAAGAATAGACTTTCATTTTACAGATGCATGAAGCATATGGTAACTTAAAAGAGTTGCATCGTGCCGAAGTGGCTGGTAACATTATTCTCGGATTTATGAATTTCTTTGGTCCGTTGACCTGACACAATTTGTCGTGCACGCACCATTAGGCGGCTCATATAGGGCCGCACTTTTGCAGTAGGATATCCCGCAATGCAGCTGCCTTCATTGCACTGCTATTCATCGTTTATTTCTTTACGTTACATCACAGTTTCAGCGCGTAAAACTGGCCAAGTGATGCAGGAATTAATTTATTTCCTTTGCTCAAAATCGCCAATGATGATGTCGATCTTGAATTCATTTTATAGAAGTGATGGAAACGCGCCAATGCGATATATTGAGTTAAATCAAATACATTCTATTTTTTATCGAAAAATGGCTGAACTTTAATTATCACAATTTAATAATTACAACTCGCCAAGCTATCTTTAAACTACGATGAAGATGAATATAATCGAAATGAACAATGCCAATGTGAATAAATGATTTATGAATATCAATGAGAAGGATATATTATGCTTAGGCAGGACACTAGATAAAATTATAAGCACCTAGCTCCATGAAATGAACTGATATTGAATGACACATTCCACATTAATTCGAAATTCCCTTATGTTACCTACAATATTAATAATCAGTAAACAATTAGTTCAATGACGTCTCAACGGTAAATTGTAGCGAATATAGATTTCAAATTAAAAATAATATTACAAGACTGTACAAGGTCATATTATAAGTGGAATTAGTATGGAAGTGCTCAGTAATCAACATTTGACACGTGTAATGTCAAATGTTATTTTTTTCCTCCGCCTCTCATTACACCTACGCTGGATAGTTCACATAATTTGTTTTCGCATATGAGAGTTAGTTTGGATGCAACAACAATTATGGACTCCTAAATTAAATTTTAACAAGCGAGAAATGATTCTACAAATTATAATTGATTTGATCGGATTCATATATGCAAGTTCACTTTTTTATTGCTGTGTCAGGTCTTGTTTAAAAAAAAACAGATTGAATAATTTTAAAAGCACAGTCTTTTTCACGTTGAAAGACATCAATGGACTGCACGTCAAACAAAATTAATTTGGTTAATAAATCAGATCTTCCTCTGATCTTTTCGCACTTCCCTCTAAAATTGTAGCTTCTTTTCTTCCAGTACTGACGTGGCAGATTCTCTTTGATGCGACATGGAGCACGGCGTTTCGTGCATTTTTAATGCACTTCAGGATTTGCCTCGTGCAGCGTGGCGCGCAGAAAGCGAGTGTATCGAGTGCAGAGGCCATAAGCAAACCGTACTTTGTGAAATTTCGATGGACTTGATATTTGACTTCACAATATGTGATTTTGCTAACAAAAATGTAGTAATTTTTTTATAGTTGTGGCTACTTTTGGTGGTTTAATTTTTCTTTGCGGCGTGCATTTATTCGAATAAATAAGCAATTACTGATAAGATTCATATGTAAACTTGTTATATCACAAACTGGAAACTAAATGTGTAGATATGACAAACAATATTTCATTTAGCTGTGATAATAATTATTTCTTCTCACCTGCCTTCCCATCGTTACAGAATGAAAAGCTGGCTGATACTCGGACACATGCGGCCGTACAATGAGGAATAGATAACAGTTTGTGATTCCGTCAGCCAATCACTGGAAGGGTTGCAAGTTAGACCAACCAATCATAAACGAGATAGCGGCCGCAACGTATAGTCAGGTTGCAACATTTACCTATAGGTCGCTACGTGCACTTAAGCCCCTGCGTGTGTTTAGGCCGCTACTTGCACCTAGGCCGCTTCCATGCTAGTGTTTATAGGTCGGCCCTTGCATGGTGCCCGGGAGTGACACTGAGTGAACGAGTGTTGAGCTGCGACACAAAAGTGAAAAGCCGGAAGAGCCTGCAGGCAATTACGCTTAATTACGCCTGCAGGTCTGACAGCTGCAGCCTTGCCTACAGTTTAATTATTAAGAACTATCGTTGTTATTATTCCGTTCATTGTCTTAAAAATGCTGGCGATTATTACAACGACTATGCTGCTTAATTGCTCGATTCTTGGTCAACGGGGAAGTAAGATATTCTAGCATTGAGTGCAAAAGAAATCCGTGAATTTGCTTCAACTTCCATTTTACAGTACCAAAAAAAAGAAAAACAATTTTTTTGCAGGATTTTTAGCTTTCCTGAAAAGGACGCGGGGTGGTTTGAACGCAAATTATGCGTCTGTTTGCTACGCGTCTCATGTAATTTAGGAACCATTAGATACAGTGGGAAGTTAGCAGCAGGCAAGGAATCCTCGTTGACGGAAGCAACGAAAAAAATTTTTGGAACACTTTCATTTTTCGCTCTTTGCAGCAAAGCCATTTTTAAATCAAAAACATTAAAAGACACGAGTAATAATTGACTTCAATAACGTCTTAAGGAGATAACTGAAATTAACGTCTAATCATAATATGTCATAATATATAATAATCTAAAAGTATAATATGCAAGTTCAAATAAGTCATTTGACACGGTTGCCGCATTGATGTTTTGTGCTAAATATTTTAGCGAAATTATGAGCTAGATTTCTGAATTTAATCGCATTAGAAATTACTAATTTCGTGGTTCTATCCTGAATCACATCAATATATCCTTGGTGGTTGTGTTCAAAAATTACAGATAAAGAATACTAAAAGACATTCCTTACGCCATTTCGAAAAAATGTTAAAGCTCTATATTCGTAGAAGAACATGACATTTCGAGCAGGCACATTTTACGTGCGAATAACTATTACTCTCCGTCTCAGTTAAACGAGTAATACTGTAAGTAAGTAATACCGTCCGAGTAGCAGCAAGAGAAATAAGGCCGCAAAACACGCTATTTCACCCGTGCAATTCGCTAAATTACAATCCATGAGTACCTGTTAGCTTTTTAATTCATTAGTTTTAGAAGGAAAGCGTGTGCTTTGCTCATTTATTATTAGCCTCATTTTGGTTATAGGAATTTTTTTAAAATTGATGAACGGTGAGAAGCTTAACGTAGTGGGGGTTTAAATGTAATTGAATTCTCTTGCTTCTAAGGATCATTCAATTCCATCATGCATTTTATTCAAAAGTAGGTACACGAATATTGTATTACCACGCATTGGTAAATTTGATTGTTTTTTATGAGAGGCACTAGTTTCAAAATAATGATTTTGATATGAAAAGTGGCGTTCAAGTGAAAGTCCAGCGCCCTAAAAATTCACATGAAATAATTATAATAATATTGAAAATAGTAATAATAAGAGTAATATTAAAAATATTATTAATAATAATGGGGATAATAATAATAATAATATTATTAATAATAATAATGATAATAATAATAATAATAATAATAATAATATTAATAATAATAATAATAGCACACTTCGCATAAGCGTGGAAGGTAGCAGTGAGTAGGCAGTCCTCAGGACCAATTAAGTTATATATGACCAGACAGCAACATATATAGGGCGTGTGAGCGTCATCTGAAGGACGCGGTGTGTCTTTATGACCACTCACATACGGGCACGCATTGTGGCTGTTACTGCTACGAAGCTGTTACACGTACACTTATTATGTTTAATGGCTCAGTGCAAGCCGATCATCATTCCCGCTCCGGTGATAAATGCATGAGATAAATTTCGAATTCACAAAGTCCTAAACGTTCGTTTCATGTCAGAAACTTAAATCGCTGAATCTTTAGTAACAAACACAATTGGCCACGGTTAATTTGTCTGTAGAAAATGGGTTGATAGCTTGTTCTATGCTTCACATTTAGGGTTTTGAGACTCAGATGCGTAATATTCACAATTATTCAAGCTGCGAAAATCACCGGCATATTACTGCTATTCATTCATATCACAATAATAATAATTTATATCACATTCCAAAACACGCAATTTCGCCACCATGCAGTCGTTTTTTTGCATTATGGCAATTTTTTGTGGACTCTGTGATGACAGGCTTAATGGGAAAGAAGATCTAACAAGAGCGCCCCTCTAAAATTCCCAGATTTAAAAAATAAAAAATGCGGTATTAGTCTAAAAAGTTGTTGAATAAATGTTTGATGTTCTTATACGGTATTCAGTTGCTCTGACTTGCTGAATATTGCCCATTTTTTATGCGGTCTCATCCTTTCTCCCGTCTTTTTTATTTTTCACTTGCTATTAAACTTCCGTGCCCATGAAAGTTCGTTTGAGCAAGACGCAACGATAATCGCTTCGTACAATATTAGTAATAATCATTTACTTTGCAGACCTACAGTACTTTTCATTTCTACCCACTCGATTATTCAAGTTCAGTAATCCGGAAAACTAATAACATTGACTGAAATATGTGAAACTAATTATTATAATTTTTTCTTCAAAACCTGGAAGTAGTTTTTCTCTGCATAACATAATATTTTAATTCTTTTCCGTTCAGGAATAAATTGGGTAGATAATAATTTTTTTTTTGCCGAACCATAATGGTCAATAGAGCTCTTCAGTACTTACCTATAAAGACCATTATATTCAGTTAAAGGTGTTATGTGCCATGATCAATTAGAATTTAGACAATTAATAAACACGGGAAAAAAATTCACGTCTAAAGGTCAAGGTAAGTTTTTGGGCTCTAGTACTATGAAAAACCGAAGCATTAAACTTTTGCGAAACTTGGGTCAAAAAACTTTCTTGGTCCCTGACATCGAAATGCAAAGTTTATTCCAGAGCGAACGAATTGACGCCTTGCCTTGACATTTTAATCAAAAATAACAGGAAAAAAAATCGTGACGGTAAAATTGCATATAACTGTTTCGTGGTAAAAAAATGAATGATTCGTTTGCATCCACCAGGTTATTGCGATGCAAAAATGCTTTGCCGTTCCCACGTGCCTGTAGCCATCACTCTATACCATTCAGTCGCTGAAGAACACATCATTTAACCAACATAAAAAATCTCGGATGTTTAGAAAATTGTGTGATGTTACTCTTCTCAAGCAGAGCAGCAACTAAAAGATTGAAAGAAGTCATTCCGATGTGTTTTTGTGGAGAACGCTTCTCCATGCGAGTATATGGCCACGTGACTACCACTTTTTATATAAACTCGGGATTGAATGTAGTCATTGACCGGAGGCTTGAGCTCTATTTAGTTGCCATTTCGTGGCAAGATGCCCACAAAAGAGAAGCCTACGCAGCTGCCGAACTGAACAGTTCTTTGATCACTCTTTTATTATCAGTAAAGTCCTTTTTTCTTTGATGGGTTTCATTTTAGGATGATGAACGAGCGCAAAATTATAGGTAGCTACGAAGAAAATCGAGGCATTGGTCTACCATGAAAAGCGGAACTTGCCGAGATATTTTTTAGCATTTACTGGTATCGAGTGCTAGCGATAGCAACGAGTCACGCAACAGACGTTAAGTGCTGCTTCTCCGATGAACAAAAACTTACAAACTTTGAGAGCTGGAGCAATTAAAAAAATATGTACAAAAATATTACCATTTAATGTTGAGACTTTTTACTGTGATGTAAAAAAATGCATATGCAATCATTTTCTTTAAAATCTAGGATATTGCGTTGCTGCAATAAAAGCATGTGTGGATTATTAGTGGAATTTTCCAAACTATCTATTCATATGCGTTGAATTTTGAAATTAAGTAAAGCTATGTATAAACATAAAATTAATTGAATATTACTAACAATCAGTATTTATTTTACAGTTCCTATGCAATAGTACGAGCGTAGACCACATTAATTAAGCCAGAACTGATAATTTAACCAATAAATTCAAATGTTTTTTATATCAATCGTTTATTACCAAAGATCAATTTTATTGTGAGAGTATTTTAATATTACGTATTACCGTAATTCTCACAAGTCTTACAAAGCGACTATATAATTGCACATTTCCATCGAAATTAGTAGTACGAGAAATATACTGTACAACCACCCGATCCATTCCTTGCACCAAGTCCCGCTAGATGCTCTGCCGACAAAAATACGACACATTGCCAGAGTTAGGCCCTCGTTCCAAGAATTATTCAGAAGGTTCAGTGCCTTGTTGCCCGAAAAGTTGCGTGTTCGTTATAAATAGAGTAAGCGAAATCCCACGGCGTAAATGAGGCTATATGAACGTGATTTGGCGTAATCTCATCGTGACATTGTGTAATCAAGTTCGAAATAATTGCATATAATCGCAATCACCGTTGTGCGATTCATATCTCATCAACATTGCGGCTTGATTATTCGGTACTAAAATAAAGGATCTCGCAGTATCGAGGGGATTTCGGTGAAAAAGTGCAATTATAGGCGCAGATTTCGGATGAGTTGTCTGTCAATGCAAATACTGAACTTCATTTTGTTCGGCAGTACATTGCGAATAAAAATGGTGTTAGCACAATTTTACTGATTGCAGAAGCGGTCGCATTAAATTTATAGCTTAAATAGAGTACATTATGAGAAATCCTGTAATCATGCCCACGTTCGGCCATCAATCATTGATTTAGATTTGCATCTGAGCCGGAAATGTGTAATAGACTTTTAATTCATGGAGTCGAACTGCTCGACTATAATCGACACTGAGACGGTTGACCCCATGCAGGTAGTTAGGAGCTATTTCACCTTGCGAAAATGAGTGCGTTAACTGATGTGACAGAGAGCGACTTGGGACCCGTGGAAAGGTGCGATTCTACATCACCTGACGGAAGAGACATAGCACTTCTTAGAAGACACCGTATTGACCCAAAATTCCTATAAATTAATTCCAATCGCCCACACGTAACACTGAATGAATTGACTTAAAACTACAATTCAACTAAGGACTTTGCCTTGTATTGATTTGCGCGCATTATTTGCCCTTATTGGCATGAACTGACTCAACCAATCGCATGTTAAGCAAGAGTTAAGAAGAAAATTTAACCCTTACACAAATCGCTGCACAAAACAAGTGAATCTCGCCTTGTCGAGAGCATGAAGCGCGATTTTTGGGCCTTGGTGATTACAGTACGACTGTGGTGATTAAACGCCTTCTTCGAGCTCAGTTTGAGATTTAAATTACGAAAAGAGTAATTCGAACTGGAGAAATTTGTATCGATATTTCCCTTAAATTCATATTAAATAGGCAAAGGTTTTTTTAGATTCATTTGAGCTGGTCAAATATTTATTTTATCCCCTGTATGTTGTTATTCAGAATTCATGGACTCAGATTGGTACATTCGCGTGATTTGAGCATTTCGGATTAAGTTGGAAAAATATGTATCTGAGATGTATCATTACTGATATGTATCTGAGAACGAATTTGCTCATCACTTATTCGGTCTCTGATCATTTTTGCTTCGTTCGTATCAATGATGTCAATTAAAGACAACCGATTATATCGACCATAAAAATGTCCTGTAATAACTTACTTGCGCCTGGTTGTGCTTGGGTGAACATCAAATTAATTTTATGATGCATGATTACTATGAAGTAGATGAGTTATCACCGCATAAACTTCAGCGTGACCTATAACGACGTCAAGTTTGAAAATAATAACTATTCGACCTGATTCATGAGGAGATTTTGACTTGCAATTTCCACCTTCACTGAATGACTGGAGCTACACTGATTATTTGGAATGAGATTCAAGGATTCGTTATTAGTTATGAGTAATTAGCGACATTAAATGCATTTGAACCCAAGTTAAATGCTCAGTTGAAAAATAGTGCAATGACCGCTAAAATACAGGGATAAATCACACCCATATGATAAAAAGTTTAAAATTGCTGCAAAAATATTATGGTATTTTGTAACAGCTTGAAAAGTTTTGTTGCAATTGAAAGAGGCTGGGTACAATAATGGTGAATAAGGGATATTATGACAGAGAGTCTCAGTCCACTGCATGAAGAGAATATGGGGCGTATTTTATGATCTCTTACATGGTCTTTTGTTATGCTGCGTACTACTCAACATAACCTTAAGCAGCCTGAGATGGCAGGGACACTTTTTCTGGTTTTAGAGCTCCATAAAATTGCTTTAAGGGGAAACACTACGCCATTTGTTCACTGCCAAGCCAAAAACGCAACCAAAATTACCATCAAAGTTTTTCTTATACGTAATCTGAGGTCCCTGAATTCTTTACATAAAATCTTGTGTTTTTTTACGAAATTTCAAATACTGAATCATTTCAGTATCTATCTAATCATCTATCTATCATTCATCATATCACATGTATGTAGTCATGTGTAGGTATAGTTTTATTGCAGAATTGATTAGGTAAGCATGTTTTCTTTAGTCTTCACCCCTCCTCCCCGAAATACATCAAGGATTTTTCAGATTTCCTGATGCATCATCACCATTATTTTCCGTCAGTCTCCGAAATAAGGGAATCATTTCATTAGCGTGGGAGCGGAAAGTCTGCTCTCCTCGGGCTTGCACAAGGCTATTGGCAAGCTCAAGGCCTGCATTGGAAGCACAACCCGACAGTTTTTCCATCAGGAAATTATGGTAGCAGAAATACACGCTTTTCGGAGTAATATTCTTAGTTGTGGGGTTCCGTGCACGTTTAGGAGCCGTTGGTGTGACATATGGAACAGCGAATCTTGCTAAACACCATTCCTGCTACCCTCTTTTACGAATTATAGCTGAGAAATAGCGATATTTATAAAAAATAGGTATACATATTTGGTAAAGCTAAACGAATATATACTGGTAAAAATTAAAAATCCTTATATTATGGATTGTGTATATTGGTGCTGTATGAATCTCACTTATTGCCATACTACGATCGATATTATATATTTTTTGCATTTAGGCACGTGTAACGATGGATGTAATCCAAAAATTTAAAGGTGAAATCAAACGGAATTCCTAAGTTATGAACAAAAATGAAATTAAACTGTATCCATGTCACTATCTCGGATGCATACTACTAGCTTCTTCACAAATGAGACAAAATTATTGGTTTGCGCTATGACAAATCTTTCATCTTCCACTATTGAATTATATGAAACGCTAAACCGTATCTACGTTTGAGTAGAGTCACAGCTTCTGACTCATGATTGGCGGTGATTGAAAATGTCAAAGGAGTATTTTCGACGCCCTCACGCTCCTTCGATGAGGCTGAGCCTATTTATTTTGCTCTCAACTTATCTGCAACCCGATATATTTTTTTTGAGAGATATGCTGAGTTAACCAGCCTCACCATGACTGGCCTGTACTTTTACCTCACGAGTCAGAGAATTTTGACTGACGTTCAGAAGTGACGTCAATCAATAGCCAAAGCTGAGTTTTGTATTTTTGAAATTAATAATTATAATTAGATTGAAATTATAATTTGATTGATAAATCATCATTAGAATAAATACATCCTTCTAAGTTCAAGTACCATGACAGGATTTATATCTTCCCACGAAGAAATAAAGATAAATGTAAGTAAATTAGAAATAAATATAACGTGTCAAGCCCACTTCATTAAAATGATATCATTCTTACCTTACAGGATGACATGACATGTTAACCTTACTTCCCGTGGCAGGACTTCCTATTTCAAGACAGGACCTGATCTTTCTCCATCCACTGAGAATTTGAAAAAAAAAATAAATTTCAAGAAAATGAGCCATATTTTAACTGAATTTTTTTATTTCTTACGTAAATATAAAGTTAATTTGCAATGCATTATCTCTGCTTTTGTTTTTTTTTTATTTTCCGATTTAAACAAATAAAGGAATTTGACTACATGTGACTTGAACGATTTTCAAATCTAGCCTGCATGATCTGAAACTCCATTCCTTTACAATGGAGAAAATTTTCACATCGCACTTTCATAAATCGAATTTTGAATTCAACTAAAATGATTGTAACCGTGATGGATTACTAAGGAGATAGATTTTCTGAAGTACCCCTTTTTAGCCGTTTTCTATGAATTTCACGTTTTCTATCAATTTTTTCGAAAAATTCATAGGAGCAAAATGTTTTTTTTTACATTTTACGTATGTATGTGAAGTTTCATGAGGATCAGATAATAACTGTAGAAGTTTTTCCGGAGGGAGGTCGGTCCCCTTAGGGGAAACACTACGCCATTTGTTCACTGCCAAGCCAAAAACGCAACCAAAATTACCATCAAAGTTTTTCTCATACGTAATCTGAGGTCCCTGAATTCTTTACATAAAATCTTGTGTTTTTTTACGAAATTTCAAATACTGAATCATTTCAGTATCTATCTAATCATCTATCTATCATTCATCATATCACATGTATGTAGTCATGTGTAGGTATAGTTTTATTGCAGAATTGATTAGGTAAGCATGTTTTCTTTAGTCTTCACCCCTCCTCCCCGAAATACATCAAGGATTTTCAGATTTTCTGATGCATCATCACCATTATTTTCTGCCAGTCTCCGAAATAAGGGAATCATTTCATTAGCGCGAGAGCGGAAAGTCTGCTCTCCTCGGGCTTGCACAAGGCTATTGGCAAGCTCAAGGCCTGCATTGGAAGCACAACCCGACAGTTTTTCCATCAGGAAATTATGGTAGCAGAAATACACGCTTTTCGGAGTAATATTCTTAGTTGTGGGGTTCCGTGCACGTTTAGGAGCCGTTGGTGTGACATATGGAACAGCGTATCTTGCTAAACACCATTCCTGCTACCATCTTTTACGAATTATAGCTGAGAAATAGCGATATTTATAAAAAATAGGTATACATATTTGGTAAAGCTAAACTAATATATACTGGTTATAATTAAAAATCCTTATATTATGGATTGTGTATATTGGTGCTGTATGAATCTCACTTATTGCCATACTACGATCGATATTACAGTATATATTTTTTGCATTTAGGCACGTGTAACGATGGATGTAATCCAAAAATTTAAAGGTGAAATCAAACGGAATTCCTAAGTTATGAACAAAAATTAAATTAAACTGTATCCATGTCACTATCTCGGATGCATACTACTAGCTTCTTCACAAATGAGACAAAATTATTGGTTTGCGCTATGACAAATCTTTCATCTTCCACTATTGAATTATATGAAACGCTAAACGGTATCTACGTTTGAGTAGAGTCACAGCTTCTGACTCATGATTGGCGGTGATTGAAAATGTCAAAGGAGTATTTTCGACGCCCTCACGCTCCTTCGATGAGGCTGAGCCTATTTATTTTGCTCTCAACTTATCTGCAACCCGATATATTTTTTTGAGAGATATGCCAAGCTAACCAGCCTCACCATGACTGTCCTGTACTTTTACCTCACGAGTCAGAGAATTTTGACTGACGTTCAGAAGTGACGTCAATCAATAGCCAAAGCTGAGTTTTGTATTTTTGAAATTAATAATTATAATTAGATTGAAATTATAATTTGATTGATAAATCATCATTAGAATAAATACATCCTTCTAAGTTCAAGTACCATGACAGGATTTATATCTTCCCACGAAGAAATAAAGATAAATGTAAGTAAATTAGAAATAAATATAACGTGTCAAGCCCACTTCATTAAAATGATATCATTCTTACCTTACAGGATGACATGACATGTTAACCTTACTTCCCGTGGCAGGACTTCCTATTTCAAGACAGGACCTGATCTTTCTCCATCCACTGAGAATTTGAAAAAAAATAAATTTCAAGAAAATGTGCCATATTTTAACTGAATTTTTTTATTTCTTACGTAAATATAAAGTTAATTTGCGTTGCATTATCTCTGCTTTTGTTTTTTTTTATTTTCCGATTTAAACAAATAAAGGAATTTGACTACATGTGACTTGAACGATTTTCAAATCTAGCCTGCATGATCTGAAACTCCATTCCTTTACAATGGAGAAAATTTTCACATCGCACTTTCATAAATCGAATTTTGAATTCAACTAAAATGATTGTTACCGTGATGGATTACTTAATTTGCATTCAAGACAAGATAAGGCAATACCTCATAAATTATTCCCGGTTATGTTCTAAATTCATTACATTCTGTGGCTGGGGGACAATGTGAAACAATATATGCAGCAGTAAAGTCTCACAGAAAAAGATTTGTAACAAGTGTTCAGCAGCACGCTATATGCAGAAGTTATTCCCTTTGAACGTGGCACGTATCTTATTATGTTCCTGGTGAGATGAGAATTCATTGATGAAAGTGTGACGTGCATTGTAAACGCGCTAGCTGAGGCATTTCTATCACGTATTATGCCCGCAGTGAATTGAGTTTTCGGGAATTGGAAGCAAAAATATATCTGTCAATTACAAACATAGGATAAAATTTGTGTTTATGTATTGTTCCGTTAATATATGAAAACAGAATTGATGGAAAGTTAACTGCAAGTTAACTGTAACAACCGCAAGTCGTTAAGATGGACGTTGATTTAGACAGGATGATGTTGGAGATGATTTATCAACTGCTAGCTGGAAATATGAGTCATCAAGTAAGCCCCTGATAAAGCAAAATTTAATGCCCAATATGAGTGATCAGAAGATATCATTCAACTACTCCGACAAATATCACGAGACATATAGTGAGAAGATGATAGTTGTATATGTTAGGGCCAAACGTGTCTCTCGCGGAAAGTTGAGAACTGCAGGTATGATGTGGATATAGATAATTTTTGTTAGTTTTTTGGTAGCTTTCATAAATTTATTTATATCATTTTCTCTCATAACTAATATGAAGAGTTTTACTGATAACATCCTGACAATATAATATTTGTCCAGAATGTAATTAAATATCTGTGTTCTACAACAGGAGTAATTATAATTGCGATCTGGACCGGTTTTAATTAAAAGAGTTATATAGGACGGGAAGTTTCATCGGGCAGCGGTGAAGGATACTTACGAACTTTCTTAATATATGCGTTGGAAATGGATGCGCGCCGGGAGTATTTAATTGAAGCTTTCTACGGTATTTCAATTATGATTTTTACTCCCCTCTTCTGTTGGGAAATCAACACACATATAATAGTTCAAACAAAATTTTATTGGATTCACGTATCCAGCGGAGTAGTAATGAATTGAAAATGCAAGGGATACTCCAATAAAGCAAACTAAAACAAAAAAAAATCGAGTTTACCAATGGGAATCTTTGCTTAAGACCAGTATAATTATATGAGCAATTGTATTAAAAAATTCAAATTTATAGCTGCACAAGATCGCATTTCCAGGCTAACCTTTTAACAACTAGACAATATTCACAGCAGAAACAGCCGTCCCCGGTATACGCTCAATTGACACTTCCATGGTGGGCATGTTAAAGGTTAGTGTTAAAGAATTAAGACTGAAAATAAACGAAGAAACTGATTTAGGACTTCAATTACGCTTTATAATAGGTTTATTTCAAGTAATTCAATCAAGTTAGAGATAAAGGTCGATTTCTCACAGGTAATGTAAATATTTTTAATGCTAACCTTCTAAATAATTATTGTCCGAGCTGAACTTTAAACACTGCATGAAATCCGTTAAGAGGAATGAAGATGTAAATAAGTTGAATTAATTTGGAACGGAAATAACGGCCGATCCAACTCAGATGAGTTAAGTTTTAATGATGAGGTTAAAGCGTAAAAACGCTAAGAGAGGCACAAAGGCCGGCAATAATGTCATGAATAATTAATGCGCCAAAGACTCGTAGAATGCTGGGTCAGACCAAAGAGGTGATCCTGCATCATTAAAAATAATTTAAGGGCTCTTCGCATGCATATAATTCAAAAGATTAACAGTAAATGAAAATTGAGCTAAAGTTACAGTAGAATAAACCGTAGATAAATAAGTTATTAGGGTCACTTCCCTATAGATCAAGCCTTCAAATCAATCCCCAAGCTTCACCGTTTTCCTAGAAATCAATTAGTTAATAAACTTCATCTTCCAAGTCTACGTCAAATTAAAATGAAACAAAATTTCTTAGACTTCAGCCATGCATGATTTGTTAGATTTACTTTCTGTGAAACCGATACAAGTAAATTACCACTAATTATTTATCCTCAGTTATCGACATAAATGTAATTTTTTTTACGCATGATTTGTGTTGCTAATTCAAGTTTTACATGGTTTCGCAAGTGTCTGCAAATTCGCGAATTCATGGCTTAGAAAATAATTTGGTTTGGTACGTTTAGTTTAGAGTTATCAACACTAAGCTAAATTTATAACCACTAATCTTTTATAACCACTAACTCAGAAGCACAAAACCTGACTCTATTTCCTATAAGGCTATAACATTGTGATACACGAATTTCAGTAGCTGTGAAAGGAGGCCACCTTGCAGCTGAACAATGCCCTGTGTCACTATTTAGAGAGAACAATTAACTTGGATGTATCGAGCAGCCTGCAGAGTTTGTTGATGTGTAAAGGGTAACACAAATTATTTCTATTCACTGAGTTAATTTTGAAACGTTGTTTTACTTTAGTATTTGCCGGTACTTTATGATTTTTTTGGTTAGGATCAGTAAAGACCTTTAAACCTCCTCAAAAAACTGCTCAGCTATGCTGCCTCTTTGCAAATTTGCGTTGCGTGCTTATAATAAATAGTTCACTTGGGTGCTTTTATTTAGGTATGGGGTTTATCTTTTGCACTGCGTGGTCAAGGTCGCCTAAAAAGCCCTTTTTATGTCAAGGAATTCACTCATTCTAATTTTCGTAATTCAATAAAATTTGGATACTCTAGTAAATGGATCTGGAAGTAAAAAAAAATAAAACTCAGTTCTCACTGCAGTGAGTGACAGAGAGCGCATTTTCTCGTCGACGAAAACGTGAAGTCACGGATGGACAGACAGACAGACGGACAGACACACACAATAAGGCACAATAGTGCCTTTTTCCATAAATGAGAAAATGCGCTGAAAATACAATAAAAAGTAGCCGCTATGATACAAAAATATTTTATTTGATACTGTTGCAAGAGTATAAT
This sequence comes from Hyalella azteca, assembly GCF_000764305.2. Classification (NCBI taxonomy): domain Eukaryota; kingdom Metazoa; phylum Arthropoda; class Malacostraca; order Amphipoda; family Hyalellidae; genus Hyalella; species Hyalella azteca. Next base: position 23,630 of record NW_025944349.1, read on the forward strand.
TGCTCGCAATGGCTGGTGAGTTTGAAGCACGCGTTGCTAGTAGCAAACTTCGCTGAGATTGAGTTTTTTTTTTTTTCTGGCAGTCGAAAAGGCCAAGATTTTATCTAAAGAATTCTGAGTGCTTTTGAGGGCAGCCTGCATGCAAATGAAGGAGCAGCGCTGGATTAGCTAGGGAACTAAAACTTATCGACAATTTTACTGGTATTACAAGCTATGTGCATAGAAGTGATGTCCACTTAGAATGTTCAACACTAGGCAATTTAACTCGTGTGTTTACTTTTTAAGTGGCAAGTTAGACTAGATTATTGAGAGAATGATCTGAATGCGGGAAAAAAATTTCCTTCGTAATAGTTGCGTGTGTTACTGTTGCGTAGATAAAGTGTGTACGTAGCAAGAAAAAGCTGAAGTTACGAGCATATAGATTAAACCTTCATAATATGAAAGAAATACCTTAAGAAAAGATGTGCAAATGCTCTCGTGCAAGTCACTGTTACCTATTCACGTTCGTCTCAATAACTGAAATAAAATATGAAATAAATAGAATGTTAGACAGGTGTTACTCGGTAAAGATTGTCCCTGCTAGGCTAGACTCCCGTCATTCCAAATCCAGTTCATAATGCATAATGAAATTACGTTAATCGAAATTCACCAGCCAAACCCAACTCTGCACGGAGGAATCGTGTTCCCACTTTTCAAATCTTGTTTCAGCTAAAATATTGTTTTCCAGTTACAAGAAAAACTAATTTGTATCTGTAAATAGAAATTCTTAAGGAAATGTAAAAATAGCATTTTAATATACAAACATCCTTCTCTCATCGCTTTTGCAAGGTCACAAGATTGCATCATTAAATTATAAATTTTATTTTCCGATAATATCCAGGCAAAAATTTATTCCAGGTTCGAGTTCGACTAACTATAGTATATATAATAAAGTCAAGAGTCAAGCTTCAACCACTCTAACTTTGAGGGAATATGGATATACCTCTATAATAAACAGGCCTGCCAATTGCATGTCATATATTGTTATAACTGTTCGAAACTTCGTTTAAAATAAAGGCAGGTAAATCTTTTCTTTCGTGAATTTGACATAATTATACTCAGTCTCATAAAATACTATCGCATAAACTACCATAGTTTCTCATATTTTCTTCATCAGAAATCACGCAATACCAGCCAAAATTAACATATTTTTAGAATCAAAACACGATTATTTCGTCTATTTGCCGACGCCAATTCACTGGATATCCGATGGAGCGCATGAATCTCAATTTAGCTCGCATCGTTGCTCTTGAAAAGCAATTCACACAACCTGTTCTTAATAGAGCACTTAATATAGCGCTATGGAGCTAAATGTTACCACAGCTCTGCCAGCTCTTCGAGAAAAACCAAGGAGGAGATTATCATGAAGATCATGAAATCTGGTTCGGAATGGAGAAATAGTTTTAAAAATGCGAATATTTTTCAAAATTTACATCATTGCATAGTAATAATTTTATGTTTAATTTCTCCAAAATGGCTAAATTTGTTTCCCGCAAAATCGCACATTCAATCTCCATTAATATTAGCATTAAATGCAGTCCAAGAGTACAAAAATTTTTTTCGCATCCACAATGAAGAATCATCAACAACCGAATATGTTAAATTCACTCGCGAAAAAAATTTTATCCAGTTGCCAAAGAGAATAATATTTAAGGAAATAAATCAGCTAAACGATTTCCCAGCAAAACAAGGATAACTGCACCTCTAAATGTCATTCGCATATGATTTTTGCACATAAATTGATTGATGACCAAACTCCTTCGGAAGAAAAATATTAATTTATTTTCAGTACGAGCCTTGTTTCTAGGCGACAACAGCTGCCAATACTCTGATGTTAAAAATAATAATTCAACTTTTTATTTCGAAGTTTCATACAAAGACTTCAGTTTGCATTTTGTGCTGCTATCTTTCTTAAATTTGCTATATATTGGATGCTGATTTGAGTTTGAATGGTAGGTAATTTTTGTGTGTACTAATTAACTTTCTTTAAACAACCACTTCTTTCCGTTATTTATCAGCCTTTGTACCTCATAAATACTCACCAGCAAATGAATAGAATTTTCTTCCTAACTTCACATAAATTCAATTACGTGATGCAACATAAAGACGTGAACAAATACATGTCAAGCCATCTCTCCATACTCACTCCTTGCTGTCACAACATAACATGAATTCCGGGAAGTTTTATTTAGGAGAAACTGAGGGAATGTAGAAACTTTAATTGCCAGTCAAACATGAACTGCATGTCAAACATGACTTGCACGTCAAACAATGACTCCGGCCTGCACATTGTTGCATTGAGATAATTCTTTGGGAGTGTTCCGAGCGAGCCGTTCATGTCGTACGCTCTTTCGGGCAGTTAACTCGTATGGAGTAAAGAAGATGGACGGGGTTCTCCACTTTACTCGTAAACGTGTAAGCTGAAAACAAATTACCTATGAGACACTAATACAGCACAACTATGGAAATTACCTAAGAAACACTAATACAAAACATTTATACACAAGAACCAGAAACAACGTTAACACGCTTTTACAATGAACACAATTATGGAGAATACAATAAGTTAAAATATTTTTAGTTACTATAGGTTACTTAGACTTACATAGTTCGTATAGGAGTACCGCGTAGTAAGTACCAGGTCACAAGGATGAATAACGTATGGCCTAACAGGTTCAACATCAGATTGCGTTGGCTACTTATTCTTTGTATGAACAGAGACAGAGAGACGGGCGTATGAACGACGCCACAGGGAGTAGCATCTTAACAACATTTTAGAGAGCATTCTTCAAAATCTCGCAGTCAGCGATGCGGCAATCCAAAATGAAAACTAGTTAAGTCTCACCTACCGCAATATTAATGTCCGGAAATCTTCTACCCTACAATATAATTTATTTGTTGCACAATTTCCACAAAGTTGCACGATAAATTTAGTGTTACACAACATCTTCGGTGTGAGCGATAATTTTAAGACGCGCTTGACTAGCTCTTCCATTGCTACGCACCGCTCACAATTAGCACCTGCTAATTGTAGTAGCAAATGGGAGCGACGACGCGCGCTGCAAATTGACGAATGCGCAGAAGACGAGCTTCATGCAGCGCGGGTGTTTCCAAGTCCTTGTTGCATCCATGCGTCCGTTTATTGTGCTACAATCATGCGTCGTCGGTAATTGCAAGTTACTGCTGCATCCATGCGTCCGTTTATTGTGCTACAATCATGCGTCGTCGGTAATTGCAAGTTACTGCTGCATCCATGCATCTATTGATTGTGCTGCAATCATGCGTCGTCGGTAATTGCAAGTACTGCTGCATCCATGCATCTATTGATTGTGCTGCAATCATGCGTCGTCGGTAATTGCAAGTCACTGCTGCATCCATGCATCCATTATTCATAAGCGTGCTTTAATATATGCGTCTTTAAAAATAATTTAATAATAATGAATAATTTAATATTGTGATGGTTATAAGAAGAGTTCTCTTATATCATGAGAGATAAAGGAATTCCGATAAATAATGCCATTATCGAAACCGTTTTTTTTTCAAATCAAAACAACATGTTTCCATAGTTAATTTTTTTAGCATTGACTATCCACAAGAAATAATTAAATATTTCTCTTAGCTCTGTTAAATGTGCCGAAAATTCTTCATATTATATATGCAAACGAAATAAATTCCCGATGAATTTTTTTATTTTGTTAATAACATTAAAGATATATGCTCCCAAGGGAAAGCTTGAGCTACAAATCCCTAAACACACGTGAATTCATATATTTAGATTAAAATATTCATAGAACCCTGCTGAAATTTTCAACCCTCAAAAAAGTTCCCAGCTGGAGTGTTTTACTTTCCTTCCATTCCGGTGTAAAATTACTTCTACATTTTGCCTGCATTTTGATTCGTTATATTTTTTTCCAACTTCCGTCTAATTTGGGCAGCTTGCGTTTTTTAATTCAGACAGAAGCTTGTTCTGCAGGCTAGAGCAGGCAAACGGTGGATAATGACAAACTTATGGAGTCAGAGTAAGGGCAAAAATTCAAGCCGCTCAGCCGGAGTAGCTGAAACAGCCTCGCTGCAATCGGCGCTGAGTTCGAGCCACGTACTCAGGCGGCTGGCGCGCTTCAGTCGAGGCTGAAGAATCCAAGTCATTCAGCCGGACTCGTTGCAGCCGCACTGCAATCGAGGCTGAATTCAGATACGCAGCTTGCCGCTGATGAAGTTTGAATAGTTCTGGATAAATCGCACCTTATGTAGAAAGAATTGACAGAATTTCTCTGGAAGAATATTTCTAGATTATTCGAAAGATAAATTGGTATATCTTTTTTAATTTGACGCAGATTCTTTTTTTGAATTGTTTATACAGAAAATATCAGCTTCTTCATGCGTCATTCGTTGCAAAACGTCAAGACAGTTTTATCAAACTTTGAAATAAATATGCATCAAAAGCTTTCGGTCAGTCAGATATTTTAATTTGATGCTGAAGATATTTTAGGCTGCTATCTATCAATATCCACAATAAACGCATGGGTGAAGGATGGAGGGTAGCCTCATATTATCGTTCCTTTGCAATTATATACCTATAATTTTCTTGACTTTGTATACCTGAGAAGAGGCCGTCGGAGTTGTCATGCATCGGCGCTTATTAGATCGTCTCGTATTCAGATTATTATCGTCGTTATGAGGCACCGTTTAATTGAGCATGTTACTAGCATTTTTGAAAGCCATATCGTAAATTCAATGAATTCAAGACGAGCGTCAGCTGAGGCAAATTGAATGCACAAAATATAACAGATGAATGAAATCGAATTTGAGTTACATATATGAACGAAAAAGAATATGTAGTTCGATTGACCTGAACGTCTCTTATTTCCTATTTTATACGCTAAAAACTAATACCGTACCTCAAACTCAGCAAATTCGAAACGCTTTATTAAACCATATTCATTTTTCGGATTCATCCGAGGTTACTCAACTAAGCGATTCTTGTAAACAACTCAAAATCTTTTAATTTTATCACAGAAAATATTCAAGGACGTTTTTGGATATGTAGCATTCTTTTGTTCTCATTTATAGCAGGAGATACCAACTGGTAACTCCTACTCACAGGGCACCGGTTCTTAACTTGCGTCTTAATTTATGATATCTTTATGATTTATGATATCTTCTTCTTAATCTTTATGATATCTTCTTAATTTATGATATCTTCTTTTTCATTTATTTATGATTTATGATATCTGCTATCGTGAAATCAAATCAACGTTACCTCATATTTAATAGTGTAAGGAACAAATAAGTTCCTGAGATAAGGACAGATATTTTAAAAATTATGACGCTCTTCTTCAGAAATAAATATATACGAACAATAATATATATATATTATACTCATATAATATAATATCTATATATGTTTTTATAATTAAATTAATATTAAAGATATATATTATCTTGTTGCTAGTTTTCATGATAACTTGGCATTTGGAGTATCTTTGATTGAAAGGGGAGATGTGACCTGCTCGAGCCTCTAATAACTGCATCAACTGCTGTCTCACATGCTCCGCGTAGCACTTACGTCCTCTTCCCCTGCATAATATTTTTCAAGCCGTCTGCTTTTACTACATCCGCTTTACATAATCCATCCATGTTAAGCAGGTTGAGCTGCCTAATATTATAACCAATCCCTTATTTCATTGTTTTTACAAGTCGTCTAATTGGCAGCGCATAGAAATTTTTCATTCTGGCCAGCGGTGTGGTGAAATTTATCGAGCCCGTCTTCATCAAAAAATCAATGCATGGCTTATAGGGAGGGAAAGCCTTCACATTTAGCGTACATAATGGATTATGAATAATCCCATCTTCTTAGTTTTGCTCCTAATCGAATAAGATGATTTTTGTTGGCCGCTCTAATATAGCTATCATATTAATAAAAATATACGTTTTTTTTATTTTGATGCTGAAAGATGAATGCTGATTCGATTGTAAGCTGATCATTATTTGTTTCCGTAAAAAATAACACACCATTCCTAAATGCAACTTGTACTGCAGTTATATTAAAAAAATATTGCAGTCATTCACTAAAACAATCATCGAATAACTTGACAAATTTTCATTCTGATTGTAGTTACGTAATTTCAAAGGTTGCAAATACTTTAGATGTAATTATCAGAGAATTCTTTTTGTATTCTACCAGGCTCTGATTCCTCTAGGGTAATTCTCCCTCAATAGCAACCATCTCTCAGTGTTCTTCAAGCTAGCAATTCATACATCTTAATAAAAAGCCGCTTATGGATCGCTGTCCAATTAATAGCTTCTGCTTCGTCTCAAGAACATAATCGGATTCCCGGTAAACTCACGAGTTCAGTTATTGCATTATATGCGATAGACTTCAGAGCATGCAGATGACGACGCTGCGGACATAGATTGAGGTCAAAGTTCGCTCGGTGGTTCGGTGGTTCGCCTCCTGTGGCGCAAGGGGGACTCGCCCGGGGCCGGCAGCTGTTGGCCCCTGGAGTGGCAAAGGATCCACCAGGGGGCGGGGGGCAATGTGGGGTCAAGCCGCAAGGGGAGATGCCCAACACCCCCCCGCTCACAGCAGAGGAAGAAGGGAGTAGCTGCCCCGGACCCCTCTTTAAATACTTTCGAGGCGAGGGCCCCTCGGGGGCCCGCATCGGTACCTGCCGGACGGTGACTTTAAGATACGTGGTCGAAAAATTAGCGTAGTACAATTATTTATATAATTGGGCATATTTCGATGTACGTTTGTAATAATTGATTCGCCCAATATTAGCTAAAGAAACGCTTTTCTGCTCATAATTATATTAGTCGAACAAGGTGAATGCAAATGAGTTACTTTGCAATTGCACATTAAATGTGTCACAAGAAGTTAGTACGATCTTCAAATGCGTGAATGAATGTTTTGAGTAGCTTTTAATAGCATGACTGAACAAGAATGAGTGCAGGAACATTGCGTTATCAAGGAAACGTTGACAGTAACGCCGGAGCAAGGGAACTTGACGCTCCCTCTGCTTACCTGAGGATAATATCTCCACCGTGTACATTGCATCGACTCGATGTCTTACTTCTTAATGTAGGGGAGCTGTCCTTTGATTTTAGGAGGTAGCTATCCACTTATAAATGCTATTGTCTGAGTGACTCGTTGCAGTTATAGTTCGGTAGTATGTACATGTAAGGGTCGCCAAGCAAGCGAGGGCAAGGTGCACTGCTCCGCCAGCGTGGAACAATAGAACCCTTGTTTTATGCCCAAGCTTACCTCCTCTACATTGAACACCTTTACAGCCGCTGACATCGCCACTTACTGAAAGCCGCCTATTCTCATGTCTGTAACCGAGTATTTACAGCACTTTGGAAACTTTACAACTTTTACTCAACTTGATTCAGTTTTTAACTTGTTTTTTTTAGCTCTTGCATTTCATGATGGCTGGTCAGAGAGGCAAAAGATTAATTGAGAAGGCCTCCATTCCTGTTAAACCGAATGCGAAGATCAAATCGCAAAATGAGCGAGGAGAGATTTGTAAATTTTGCAAACTGGGATCGCTTAATGTCAATGACGCCACAGTGGCCTGTGATCGTTGCGAGGGCATCATCTGCAACAATTGTGCAAAGTTGAGCAAGACAGATTGCTCGGTTATTCGCAAAAACAAGTCAGTACACTGGTACTGCCAAGACTGCCAACAACCTGCACTTAGCGCTGTAAAAAGCGAAAAAATGGTGGAAGAGAAGTGCTCTTCTATGTTTTCTGTCTTTAAAGCCGAAATGGAAGAAACCAACAAGCAAGAGTTGAGAAAGAGAGCCGAAATGGAAGAGAACCACAAGAAAGAATTGAGCTTGTTGCGTATCGAATTACAGTCGTTACGAAACGAGCTGGTGGAAATGAAAGCTCACCTGCACAAGACAAAAAATAGCGATAACACAGAAGGTAAAGGCCACATAGATGTCATCTCTGATCTTGCCAACGAGAGCACTCGTGAACTGCTGGATAGAGAGAGAAGAAGACTTACCCTTGTTTGGTTTAACGTTCCCGAAAGCAATGCTTCGGATGCTGAATTTATTACTGATTGCTGTGCCAAGGCACTTAACGTCGTTGTGAATATAACAGCATACAAGAGGCTGCGATCGAAAGACGCTACCACCTGTAGACCGCTGCTTGTAACTGTGCAGGATACAGCCCAGGTCGGATATGTGCTTTAAGGCTGCGAGAAAACTAAGTGAATTCACAGAGTTTAATTCAGCCTGTGTTAAGAAGGATGCTACCCCTTTAGAGAGAGAAAATTTTCGCAAGAAATGGCAGGAGAGACTCAGGCGGAGAAGCATGGGAACTCAGATGAACCACTTTCACGATGTAAAGACAACACCGGCCGCACACGGTCAGTCAGTGGAGCTGGAAGACAAGTAAGAAGTCATGTCCATAGACTCAGGCCTGTAAATAATGTAAGAAACAAACGCATGCATCAAAGTGAAAGTGCACAAAACGCTATAAAATGTTTTTGCACGAACTCGGATTCCGTTTTGAACAAAAGAAGTGAACTATTAACTGTGATTGAAAACGAGCACACAGACATTATTGTATAACAGAAACACTCCATAAAAATCACGGGGGGAAAATTGTACCTGTTGAATTTCAGTTGCCAGGTTTTGATTGTTTTCATAACATGAATGAAGAGCAGTGCAGTAGAGGTGTAGCTTTGTGGGTTAGAACCTCTTATGGGGCCCAGCAAGTCAAGTTATCTGCAGAACATCTATCAGCTAGAGAATCATTGTGGTGCGAACTTCCTCTCAAAGGCAAAGATAGCCTCCTCATAGGCGTCGTGTATAGATCACCACACAGTTCTTCTGATAACGATAAAGTACTAAACAGTCTTTTACCGAGTATGACTTTCCGTAGGTCACACACGTTGATCGTTGGTGATTTTAATCATCCAGAGCTAGACTGGATAGATGGAACCTCTCCAAGGGAAGAGAATCACCCAGCATCCTTGTTCATGGAGTCAGTAAGAGACTCCTTCCCAGTCCAGGGGCCATACTTTCAAAACTGGCTAAGTGAACGTAAGTACTTACGCAATATTTTCTTGTCTATGATTGGTGGATTTTGCCTGAATGGCCGTCAATGATTGGCTGATGAACTTACGATCTCTTAACTTTTTTTGAAAGTATAGGCCCAGCACGTTACCAAACCAACCCATTATAGAAGTAAACAGACTCCCAATATTCTAGACCTGGTGTTTACTAGTGATGAATCAATGTTAGATGAGCTTCTTCACGAGGCTCCGTTGGGCAAAAGCCATCACCAATCATTGTTTTTCAGACTTAAGTGCTGTACAGAAAAGACGCTTCGGAAGCGTGAGCGTTTGAATTTAAGTGTACGGCCAGACTAAAAGCGAGAAAGCTGAAGCGCGCGGAAGCTTGGAGCGCGCTGACGCGAGCTGGCTCGTGTAGGTGGCCAGACACAACGCGAGGTGGTGTGATCAGTCAAAGAAAATTTAGACAAGTCAAAGAAAATTTTCAACTATCGCCTCTCAAGAGCCCGGCGATGCGTTTAGTGCGCGTTTGGCATTATGACCGCAAAGTTTAGATAACTAACGAAGTCTATCGAAACAAGTGTTGAACATGCAACAGTAATTGTAAAAGCCATTTGTGTTTATACAATATAGAATAGAATTGAAGTATACTCGTATATTTCAATGAGGTCACCACGCAGACGTCGATAACTGAGGCTTGGAAGCTTCATAATCTTTAATCTTTCGTCAGAGGACTTGCCTTTAAATCCTAAATCTTTTTCTATTGTCGACTTCGACATCATCACTCTGTCGTTGCATCACATATCTGACCAGCTACTAGGGGTGCGAGGCGTCCCAGGTAGCCGGCACGGCTTGGATGGAGCAGATCAAAGCTTCGACAGCCATATTCGACGACGTCTCAGGGGCAACTACAAGCGCGTGCTCGCGCTTGTATATTTAACTCAACAAATCTACAAGCTTCGCGCCTCAGCAAGCGCCGCGGGTGCTAGCGTGAGCGCGCGTCCTATCTGGCCACCCCTATGGGATTGCTTGAATATAATATGGTCGCTTCAGCGCGCTTACGCTCGCGTGCGCTTTCTCGCTTTCTGTCTGGCCGCACCCTTACGAAAGGCGACTATGATAAACTCCGTGAAGCAGTGAATGCAGTGAGTATTTCGAACTGTATTAAGGACATGAATGTGGCTGAGTCATGGTCACTTCTCAAGGACACGGTTATGTCTGCAGTTGATGCGTGTGTACCTAAAATTAAGCTTGATGGTGCCAAAAAAACTCGGTGGATGAACAGTACAGTTTTAGCAAAGCTTAAAACAAAGAATGAAGCATACCAGCGTTATTTACAGACTCGTAGCGATGCTGACNGCTCCGAGTATGAACATCTTCAAAAACAGACTAGACGAAGCTATGCAGGAGCATATGTTCAGTCTTAAAATGCCCAGCAAATTGCGGACCAGGCAATAAGTCCAGCAGCTATCTCAATCAATCTTCAGTTTTGGGAAGATCGGGTTCCAAAGGCCGGATCCCTTGTGAATCAAGTCACGAAAAGTTCAAGAATCGGCAACAGGCCATGGGCCTATTTCTTCAATGCCGACACTTCTATTCTATTCTACAAGACACTACTAATCTTCCTCGATCTGGGTGTCCAAGCGAGATCCAAGCCCGTGGGGTTAAAACGGTGAGGAATCAAAAATCAAAAGAACGGTGAGGATAAATCCCAGATCCACAAGGAGGGATCTAGTGAATGACCTACCGAAAGCTGGGACCAACGTTACAAAGGCTACCATCAGCAACACACTACGACGCCAGGGACTGAGATCATGCAGTGCCAGACGTGTCCCCCAGTTTAAGCTAGTCCATATCCAGGCGTGTTTGAAGTTTGCTAGAGAGCAGTTGGATGTTCCAGAGGAGTAGTGGGAGAATGTCATATGGTCAGATGGAACCAAAGTAGGACTATTTGGCAAAAATGTAACTGGTCGTGTTTGGAGGGAAGTGAGTGCAGAGTTTCATCCATAGAACATCATACCAACTGTGAAGCATGGGGGTGGCAACGTCATGATTTTGGGCTGTTTTTCTGCAAAGGGACCAGGACGGCTGGTCCGTGTACATGATGGATTAAATTTGGCCATGTATCGTGAGATTTTGGGTGCAAACCTCCTTCTATCTTCCATCAGCAAGGGCAATGGAGATGAAACGTGGCTGGGTCTTTCAGCATGACAATGATCCCAAGCCCACTGCCAGGGCAACAAAGGAGTGGCATTGTAAGAAACATTTTTAAGTCCTGGAGTGACCTAGCCAGTCTCTTGATCTTAACCCCATCAAAAACCTTTGGAGGGAGTTGAAAGTCCGTATTGCTCGCCGACAGCCCCAAAACATCACTGCTCTAGAGGAGATCTGCGTGGAGGAATGAGCCAACATACCAGCAACAGTGTATACAAACCTTGCAAAGACTTACAGTAAACGATTAACCTCTGTTATTGCCATCAAATGATATGCGACAAAGTTATAAGATGCACTTTTGTTATTGACCAAATACTTATTTTCCACCACTATTTGCGAAAAAATCTTTAAAAGTCCGACAAAATGATTTTCTCAAAATTTTTTCACATTGTCTCTCATAGTTGAGGTCTACCTATGATGTCAATTGAAGGTCTCTCTCATCATTTTAAGTGGGAGAACTTGCACAATTGGTGACTGACTAAGTACTTATTTTCCCCACTGTATATCTTGGTTGATCTTGGCTATTAATCACTGCAACGAAGAAAGTCATAATGTTTGTCAATTATAGCTTATTAGCAATCTAGTCCATATCCAGGCGTGTTATTAAATGAATATCATTCATTTTTTCGCATACGACCTCCTGGAACGGTGTTGAATTTTGTGTTGCGTCCACGCAACTCTTGGCAATTTTGCCTTATGAATCTCAATTTGGAAAAAAACGAAAGTGATAAAGCAGAAAATTACTTGATTCATCTAATGCTTAATGGAAGAAAATTTTTTGTTAAAAATTAAAAAGCACATGCTCAATTTATTCGTTCATTATATCGACAAACGAACAATAATATTTTAATTTGGAGGTACTCCATGGCACAGTAGTAAATACTCACTACATGTATATTTGCCATCTATCTTTCTTAGTCTAGGAGATGGCCAGAAATGGGCCTCTGGTCTACTCCATCATATGTTTTAAAATCACCTATAATTTCACCGATATTACAACTTGAGAATCATTTTGGAATATGATCACACATAGTCATGGTTTAGCCGTAGCAGTTGAATATAATTGATGAGTAAAAAATAAAGCACTAAAAGAAGTATTTCAATCATGATGACGGTATTTTGCTTGCCTAGCGAGCCCTCCCGAATGTCTAACTCGTTATATCAGGACGCTGGAAAATGAGACTCACGATGAAAGTTCGAGAAAAATTCTCATAAGCAAAGGGTTTTCCTCTTATGAAAGGCGACGGGGTGAAATTCTTGCGCTAACAATATTAGGCAGAGGACGAGCCTGGAGGACAACCTAATCTTTATTCATCCACGAAAAAGTTTATTTATGTGATATTAGGCATACATAGTTTTAGCTGTTTCATAGGTATTGAAATGTCATAATCGAATGCACTGGTAAGCTTTTTATGAATTATTTCTCATTGGTAATCGCGTTAATTAACTGAAATTTTTTTGCCAGCTCCCTTGATTAAGTCACTTATTAACTGTAAAATATTGCATGAGCGTGTCGTTTCTGCCTAACGATTTGTTACGTCGCAAAGGAAACTGCAAGTACGACTGCAAAATAATGCCATTTCGATTACAGTGTTTGCCAGATATTGATAAATACTGGAATGTAATTATTTTTTTTTTGGAATTGTTATGATATTCGCAATATTTCCAGTTCATCTCTGGCTTTTGATCCAGCGTTTGACTGGAAACTAATTGGCAATTTCTTCGTGTTATTTTGTTTTTTTTTTCCATTTCGTAATATACGAGGGGTTTGAAGTAAATAAAATCCAGATTGGCCATATTCGATAGAACAAATAAATTGATCTAACTTTGAGCTTCAAATGCATTCTTAGCATTTAAACAATTAGAACTATTTTGGATGTATTGGCTACTAAAAATTTCATACAATCCCTTGAAATTCCTTTGGTACTAACAACTCCATCGTGGGTATAGCGGCAGCGCATAGGTTCAGTGATGAGCAAAACCAACGGTCATATTAGAACACTTTATCACACGGAAATCGTAAGGAAACTCTCAAAGAAAAAAATTCTTTCCTACTCCCATTTTCATTTAGGTGGGATTCTTCTAGGTTAAGTTGGATTAGTTTAGGTTAGGCACCACCCGTTTTACCGGGATAATTGAAAACTGAAGGAGGTAAAAATGAGGAACAAATCTTCGATCTTTAAATGTGTGTATTTAATTGCAGAATTATTGTTTGCGAATTGGGGGAAAAAAGCGTTCCGGAGCTTCAGGATGGCCCTCGCTGTAGCCTACTGTTAGGCACACTTACTTTCGTGCGACGGGCACATAACCCCACAGAGCTCCCACTCTATTGGGTGGGGCGCCAGTTCAAAAATTTTACTTTCTTCATTGATGCTGAAGCCAAATTTAATTAAGGCCTGACTGGCAGCTACCATCTGAGTCAGTGACTTGGTGAGGCCGAATCTGTATGGGAAAATTGGAAGCGTCAATGTAGATTAAAGACACATACGTGCAAGTTTAATTTAGCCAGCACGACCACCAAGATCTAGTGTGAATTCTCTATTGCTTGGTTATTCAGGTTTTAAATGGCCAAAATGCTGTCGATAACAGATTTCACATATCAAGTCCATACTCTGTGCGTTTTGAATTTAAGAGCAAAACGCTGGAAAAAGATAAGTAATATTTTCCTATAGCCTCGATCGCTTGTAGTGTAGATTAGTCATATATTGTTCGATAAGTCAATAACTCATGTTACGAGACCATTTTAATCAAGAACCTTACCCGCAAAGCTAGACACGTACAGATCACAGCAAGATCAGCGTTATAAAAAGCCAGAGGAAATATTTTCCGACTAAATTTCGATACGTGCTGAAGCAATTGCGTTCGGTAGCCCTTGAAACTGGACCACTTGTTTTTCTCCAAGAACCTTCATAAACGTAATATACTTACGTTTCTTTCATAGACGTTACATCCTTAATGGATCTGTAGTATCTGCATGCAATAGATCAACATGCAATCTAACTTCCCTATTGGCTTCTGGCCGCAATAACTAGACTTTTAATTGCATCTCAAATTCGCTTGGGTATAATCTAGATGTATTTCTTTGTGTCTAGGCTTACTCAAACCAATCTCGGAATTTTGATACGCACCAATCAAATCAGCCAGCCATAAATCTTAAAATTCGCTTAGAAGTAAATAATGAAATTTATATCAGCCCTATCCCTGCTCGCGACCATAACGTAGTGAGCACCATGCTTCTAATAATAATTAGCAATTGTAAAATGAAATTTAAGATCTAATAAGCAAAGATTATTTAATTGTCTTTCCTTTTCCGTCACTTCGATGAAACATTTCTGATACATCAGCTCACCGACTGCCGCATGAATTATTGCTCCACTTCCTGGGTTATTATGAATTGTACGTCAACATCTACAGGATATTTCTGTAGCATGGAAAGACACTTTATAATTAGGTCTTGTTTATAGTCAAATGAGCTTTGATCTTTTTGAAGTGAACTCCAACTCAATATGACTGAGGTACAGCTAAGGAACTTTGGTTCAGTAAAGGAGGATATGATATATGCTATCCACGAGTGTGAAAACAAAAATTTTCAGGAAGAATAATCAGAACTGTATAAGAGAGTCATTCAAATTTGTTTACTGCGACTGAACATAATTTAATGAATATGGGTTTAACTAATGAATAGTTTAACTTTGACTCCTGTTACCACCTGCCTACATACAATTAATAAACAACTGAAGATTTTTCAAATGTTTGTTATTTCGTTATTTTCTAATGAGCTTGTGTGGATGTCTGGAGTTAAAACTCGCAAAGAGACTAATATTGGAATAGATTGAGGTTTGAGAAATCTTATATCGTCCGTTAGCTTCTGTCTTGTTCATTTCATACATGGCGTTGCAATTCTATTGTGCATTTTATTGAATTCCAGTCATCAGAAGCTCAGCTGGTAATTTTTCTGGTTGATATGTACCAGTGTATATTACTGATGAAAGAGATTGACTGTGGATTTTTTTGCGCAAAACTGTGTCAAACCTCTAAGCAAAGTCGTCACTTATATTTATTTGTATTATTAAAGCGCCAACGTAACCAATTCAATTTAAAATAAATATTAGCCTTATTTTGTACATTCGCTCTAATTGTTATCAAAGTAGGATGCATTCTGAACGTCACATGACATTAATAGTTCTGAAACCTCAAGATGAAGCATTATAGACACGAATAACTTATTTCATAATCGATAGTTCCTAACAATTAAAAAAAAATTATATGCATGAAACCAATTTTTTTATATGCTTTCAAGAAACTTTATTAACTAAACGAAAATGCTTTATGAAATAAATAGTACACAAATTCACTTGAGAGGAAAAGTTTCTGAAAGTTCTACCGTTGATGGCCGCGCAGGATCTACAAGAATAAATATCTAAGTTGTCTCCATGATTGCTTATGTATTTTAAATGATAGTTCTTGCTGCTTCAAAAAGTCTCAGAATTAGATGCATTAACTGTTGTACATCAATAGACTACTTCTTTGATCAAACTTTTCGCTACCTTGCCCAAAGAGAACATCTGAACCTACATAAGATATATGCGAGCTATTGCCATTATTTAAAATTTGTAATCCAATCGTTTGTTTGAGCTTTGTAAAGGTTATTTGACCTTCACCTATAAGCAGATGAAAATTCCCAAACAACCACGCTCGAACGATTCCAGAAAGCCAGTGCAGGAGACACTAACTTAGTGCTTGCATTGAGGGCTTTTGGTCTATGTTTTGTTTAGACATAAGTTGCATTTGGCCAATGCCTGACACTCAATATTTTCTGAACGTTAAAACATGCGGAATAAAATTGCCCTTGGAATTGCGGTAGAAGTTTAAATGGCTTGGAAACTCTGAAACAAATATTCTTCTTGGTTAAAACATAGTCTATATACTGAAGCATGGGTCTACATGAATCTACGAGGGAATAATTTCACTTAATTCACGAATCCTTTTAATTTATTATTTAAATTATTCCATTAAACTTAACTTTTAATTTAAATAAAACTTTCCTTAATTTTAATTAAAAAAATAAATCAATTTATTTAATTTTTATTTTTAATTTCGAATATTAATTAACATTTAATTAATTTCAGTTATTTTATTTCCACTTAATTTTTAATTTAAATTCTATTTTAATTGATTTAAAAATAATAATCATTTAATTTTTTAATTTTTAATTAATAATTCCATTTATGAAGTTACGAGGGGGTAATTCTATTTCTGCAGCGCACAGAATCTCTGGTCTTTACAAATAATATACATTAATTAATTTTTAATAACAATGATTAATTAGTAATTACTTTCATTGAATTACATACCATTACTTAACGAGTATCTTGAGTATTTTTCGAGAGAATGCATACAAATAACAACTTTATTCCAGTTAAAGAATATTCCAGTTTTCTGCGAGGTTTTGAGTCACAGGTCAGACAAAAGGGATTTAAGATCTGAAGTGTAATCTTAATTAGACAGCTAGGCTCTGTGGGCTTGCCTACCGAGTGCCAATGTACGCATATCGTTGAAGAATATGAAGAAACATGCATGGAATATCTTTCCATTTCTCATTTCATCCTTTTGTCAAATGCAATACAGCATTTCAGCTGAAGCAATAAACGAAAATGAATAATGGGCATTTGACGAAATGAGAGGTACAGATTTATGAAATGATAGGTCCTTCCTGCTCACACTATACAATTGTATAGTTGCAGTCTTATGATTATAGTGTATAGTCATAAAACAGGCATTCACAATTGTGTGTTCTATACACACATGGAGTTACGCCTAACAACTGAGCCAGAAATGTGCGAGCTGAAAAGGAGCACAAGGTCGAGAATTGTTATGCTCCCTGAAGTCGTTCTGGCCACAATTTCGGCGGCCGCAAAGTCCAGTTATTGTTTTCATAATGACGAGTCGACCACCCTTACCTCCACAAATGAACACTGCTTTCTTACAAGCACCCTGGCGAACAATACATAGAAACTACGCAATTAATTTTAAGCCTAAGTTATCAACAACAATGACCCTCAATTCAAATATTGATTGCAGAACTTGGCAAAACATATACATCTAATTTATAGTTCTATAAATTCCAACAATTATTCAGGAACATAACTTTTTTTTTCAAAATTATTTCCATGAAGGCAAGAGGAAATTATTTTGCATTTGTTCATTATATTATAAAGTTATATGTTAAAAATTAAATTGATGATATGATTATAAATAAAATCACTTCTAGCCTCTGATGAGCCTTTGTCCAAGCTTTAGGTCAATAAGATCCCAGCGCTTGGCAATTATTACGTGCGGCAAATCTCGACCAAATGACGCAAGTCACGTCCAATGGCACGTGAGGCGCACGATGTGACGTTTAAACCTTAATTGTTCTCTAGTAATTTCGTACACGTTTGGTACGTCGGGGGAGAAGTGGAAAAAATAATGTGCCACCGCGTGAGAAAATTTGGTGAGACAATAAAGTTCATCATCGCAGCGAGCTGTAATAATACAGATATCGCTTGATATCAACAGGGGAAACGCGCTTGAAAACAGTCGGTATATATACATATAGGTCTGTTGTAAACCTAGGGCGTACCAAAATAAAGATATCATTGGTGCCCACCAGTAGTCAGATATCAACACAATGATTTAATTTCACGCGGAATCCATAATTCCAACTATCACATATCTCTAAAAAATTACGCTGAATGCTATTCAAACAGCCATGCAGAGCATAGCAGCGCGTAATTAAGATGTTCTTCTTAAGTACATTGAGTTGTCGGTGGCTAAGAGGATTGCGTATCAGAAATCAGGTACTTAACTCATCGAGTTCTGCTGCCTTCATTTTATGCTCGTTCATTCTGTAACAAATAATTCGGTCATCTTTAATAGACTTCGCAGCAAGTTAGCTGAACATTCTTCCAGCAGCCTGAGCAGCCAGCAACCGTGTTGAGCGTTACAAGATAAGGCCTGAGAAATTGCCTCCTTCGCCTCCTTGTGGCAAGGTCGGTCGAGCCTCACCTCATAGCTTTCTGAACAAGAAACTGGCGAAAGTGAAATATATTTCCCTCCTAAACACCATTTGCATATATGAAAAACTAAAATAACATTCACGGTAATCACACAGGAATATTTTGGGAATAATAGCTGTTTTTTTTCACGGGTGACTTCTCTTGAAAGGTTTTTCATAATTCGGAAGTAATTAATACTCCACAGAAATGTTTTTCTTTGCCGATATTTTATGAAAGTGTTGATTGAGTTATGCTCCTACTACAAAACTTAGAGTCCATATATGATCTTTCATAAAATTATTGTATATGTTGTAGTTTTAACACTATCACCGGTTGGAAAGTTCTCAGGGAACCGAAGTCTTTCTTATATTTCAGACCTTGTTTTCACCCAGCTATAATTAATGAGTCTATACAGGGCTTAAATAATGGCTCGTTCGAAATTATGGCCTCGAACGCTTACTTCAGATCTTATACCTTGCTTAACATGCATAAACTTCAGTGCATCGGCATCTCATAACAATTTTTTAACCACACTTGTGCACCGAATGAATTTTTTGGACATCCAAGAAAAATGTCGAATTTGTTGTCGTTTTGCGATATATTTTGATATCAATCACGTTTACATCCTTTATGATGTTTGCTTGCTTTCATATCATGAAAATAAGCAGTTTTTCTAAATACCTCCGACGGAAGCTAGTCTCCCCAGAATGTAGAAGGCCGTGGCAAGCCGAGCGTTGATGTGAGAGCTTGACGCGTCATTACGTCTCAATCTCAGAGCCTTCATCAGGTTTGCCCGCTTCTCAGCCCTCCAAGAATAACTATACACAGACTACTTTGCAATGAGGTTCCCACCTGCTGACGGTCAACTGTGACAAGCTGACAGTGTTGTAATAGATTGATATGTAATGAATGCTTTAAGTTGATCTAACTTTAACTTGATTGTTGGTTGGCCGGCTGACAGTCAACTGTTGAGAGTTAACAGTGCTAGAATTGATGAATATCGAGTGAAAAATTAACTTCAACTGACTCTTATTTGGTATGATGTATAATTTTGACATTGTTGATATATTTCATCTAGCTCCATTTCATCAGTAAAATTTAAGGCTTAGATTTATGGATTCTGACGTCCGGTTGGTTGACTAGGATTATGGTTTCGTTATATATTATTAAGTATAAATATATAAATGATAAATTATACGATGAGTAAGTTCATAACATTGAAATACCTCATTGAAAGCAATTCATTCGGCAGTCTATGAATGCGAATTTCAAAGTTTAAGGTCTCTTACATATGTGGAGCTGGAATTGAATCCCGAACTTTTGGGCTTGAACAATCGGTTGACTTATTTGTCTTCAACTTGTTAGAAATATCCTCATTCATTTGATTTCTTTAATCATCTATCAAAATATAATTACTTTCTGTGGTGCGATCATATATCTTCAATTAAAACCTTGTGTGGTCCTTCAACATGATACAATGAATTTCCAAACTCTAATGGAGGATGACAGTAACATTAAATCATGTTGTATAACGGAAGTTTCGGAAATTAAAAAATTGTTGTGCTTACTACAGAGTTTTTTATCTAACAGATCTTTCTTCTATTAAATCTCGTATGGTTTGCTGCATACAAGTTCTGGAATGTATACATGTTCTAGAATTCGGCATTCTGGAATATTCTTTTCTCTAGACATGAAAAATACAAAATTACACTGAAGATCAGAAACTGTGGGACCCAAACATTGAGAACGGGGCTGGAACGCTGCGGTTGGAAGGTATTTACAAGTGTTTGAAGTCCGTAAACGTCGATGCGGACAATTTATTCGGCAATGCCAAGGAAAATATTCCACGATCCACTTCTTTCCACGGTCAACCTAAAAAGATTTCTCTGTCTATGCTGAAATGGCCGACAACCGAGCTCGATTTTAGAAGCACAGTAACAGTCTCTTCGTGAAATTTGGCCGCAAGTGATGTGATCAAAGCATGCAAGACGAGAATGATTCTAGAACATAAGGTTTGCGATTCAGGGACCTTTCCCTGAGCACTCTGGCAGATTCTGGCCCTATCAAGATACGTAGAAATTTCTATCTAACGGATTCTTTCTGTCCTTTTTTAGTTTTATTTATGCCAAACATCTATTTTTTTTCTTGTAAGCTGCTATAAGACTTAAGGATCGTTAGGAGTAAACACCGATCATCTGGAAAATTCTTATTTGGCTAAAAACGGGTTTACTATTAAAATTGTATGGGCATGCTATATCCACTAGTGAATCTAAAATGACATAAGTAACTAATTCCATACAAAATAGTAAGATATAAAAGTTCTATATTGCTAAATTTCCTTCTTCCTCTTTCTGCCATTTATACCCACTGGACTGTCTTTCATAACAAGCTGTAGGCAGCATGCACTAAGGGCGCCGTAACAGGTTTGCTATTGCCTTTTCCTCAGAT
The DNA here is from genome assembly GCF_000764305.2 of Hyalella azteca. NCBI lineage: Eukaryota > Metazoa > Arthropoda > Malacostraca > Amphipoda > Hyalellidae > Hyalella > Hyalella azteca. Next base: position 44,397 of record NW_025944349.1, read on the forward strand.
CAAACAAATATTTCATCAGTCCCAGTAGACCATCTTTCGGGCTCCGAGATATCACCTTCTAACTGATTACTTGGCCCACTCCTGCTGAAATAATTGCTTCGGATCTCCCGCCAGTGATATCACCATGTATCGTCTATTCATATTGGATGGTTGCGGAAACCTGTATACCTTCAATCAGTTTCATGTGCACGGAACAAGCGTGAGCCTACGTAAGCTTACTCATGGAGCAATAAAAAAATATAACTCAGTACTCACTGCAGTGAGTGACAGAGAGCGCATTTTCTCGTCGACGAAAACGTGAAGTCACGAACTGACGGACGGGCAGACGATGGGCAGACGAACAGACAAACGGACATGACGAGCACAATAGCGCCTTTTTTCCATAAATGAGATAATGCGCTAAAAATAAAGGGAGCCGATCGATAACAAGAAATAGATCTATAATATTAAAGAGAAAACCACATTTATTTCTTTTAGGTAGAAGCAGTAGCTACCTAATAGCTGTTTAGATACACATAGTACCAATTTACTGCAACTAAAACCCACTCAAACATCGTCAAATTATTATTGTAATTCAACACGTACATGATTCTTCAATGTAATAAACGCATTTTAAATTACTCTTTATACTATTCATCGTGGTATTGTTCACGGCAATGAAACTTCCGAGTGAAAATCATGCCATAGAATAAGATAAGCATTATCATATATTGGCAAAGCGTTCTTTGACTTTCCCTTTCAAAAAATTTGATGAGCAACGAGGTGGCTATTTAAATTAAATATTTTCTCTTATTAATTTCCCACAAAATCACTAAAATTACTCCGGTACTGCTTCAATCACAACTTTTTAACTCAATTCAATCCAAAAATGTCGAAACTTTTCGCAATTAGGAATTCGCACCATATTAATTTTAAAAACTTGTGTTATAAAACTTCACGGTTATGTTACAGTCATGCAGGAATTTTTTTATTCGATTTTCCACCCTTTTAGTAAATGTTCGGCATCAGCTCACAGTTTTGTCCTTCCATTGAATTTGCGTCAGGTAATTTCAGATTAAGAAGTTGAAAAATTCACTTAAATCTGAGTAAAAATTGGAATCTGAGGTAAATTCACGACTGAGGTCACATTTGTAAAATAAAAGTTAAACTAATTACCGTCAAACGGGGTAATAAGGGGCGGTTTTGAGCGTTTTTTGTTAATAACTTCTTACCACAAAACATTTCATAAACAAGTTTGGGCTCATTTTAAAGGTTTTTACGAGGTTATTGTGTGGCATCTTGGAAAAATCTCATTTGCTATTCGTAATGAGCCAGACGCAAAATAAAAGCCACCCGAATTACTACTGAGACGCAGTAATAAGGGATACCTGAAACAAAAGTTAATTTTATAACGTTTGAAGAATATATGCTGAGTGTACTCATTTATTACTAACAGTACGCTGAAGTCCTCCTCTTCTTTTGTAGATGATGTAGATGTAAAATAAATGACATTTTCTCTGATTTTTACTTGTTTTTCCTTCATTGAAATGATATTACCTTATCCATACAGTACCGTATTATTGATGTGATATTACCGTATCCATGGACATGCCATTGAGCATTGGCAACAACCTTGTCCACTGCAAGCTTCATATAAGCAGGTGTATAGCACTTCATCTGTATCTGTAAGCTTACAGGATGGCTTATCATTTCGCACCCTTTTAATTAATTGAGTCAAGTGAATTCACTATAACAAAAAAAAGTCGTAAAACATACCTGAAACAGAAAGAAATATTTTTGCGACAATCACCATATTTTTTGAGAAATAAATCATAGTTTAGGTTAATTACTTTTCATTCCATGTTGCCCGGTGCACAATTATATCTATGACATTCTACGCACAATTTTGTGATGACCGATGATGCATTAATTTCTCGTTAAGTGACAATTTTTCCGCTAAACGAGGTAAATATAATCAAAATTATTTGTTGTTAATTGATTTTTTTAACCGAAGCCTCTGCTAACCAAGGTTCTACTGTGAATGCGTTCTTAGGGGTGTCCCTTATTACCCTAGGGGGATGTCCCATATTGCCCCGTCGTGCGAAAATGGCCGTCATTTCTTTGAAATGAGCAATGCAAATTCTGTCAATCAAGTTTTTAAGCCAACTTTCATGGGAGTAAAATTTTTTAATACGACAAATATTCTTTTGCTACGGACCTTAGCAGAAGTACTTTTGCAAAATCAAACTTGTCACATTTTTTCAGGGATTTTTTAGAGGTAGTAAATGTGTGATTTCTTAACTTGCTTATGCTACATAGATAGGAAAATTTTAAATTTTATGCTACTATTTATAGTTTTTCAATATTTTAATTAGTCTAGCTGCTACAACATTTCTACAAAATGTCGGAGGAGTGTCCCTTATTATCCCACCCGTCCCTTATTACCCCGTTTGACGATACCCTAATAATTTGATTTGGGGATGAATTATTGAAATTGCGTTGCATTATATGAAGACTTGTAATATTATTTATGCGGTTCGACAAATGGTTCTTCTAAAACATGTATATATACATAAATTACATGCTCTCAGATTTTTGAGTATCTACTGAGATATTGCATGGGTGACACTGCTTTGTGTGCTTTCAAGTCAAATGGAAAAGATTCATATGTCACCTTAGTGCGTATTTGAAGGCCTGAACGCAAACAGAGGATTCTGAATCTGCATAGTGACTATATTATAGTGGCTTCTCAGGCGCTATTTGCATATATCAATTTCTCGATCCAGGGAGAACTTCGCTCCAGCTGAACTTCTGGAAGTCAGAAGCAATAACTTGTTTTCCCGAAAATCATTATGTGGGTTAACGAACGTGCAGATCGCCAAATGATCTGCAAATTACAACGAGACAAACGTAGCGTTCGTTATGATATTATTTGAAATGACTAAATTTAAAATCCAAAATAACCACTCTGACTGAATTTGCATTACTCCACTAATGCATGTACCATCATTGATAGTCAAATATATAGTAGAAGCACAAAATATAGTAGAAGCTCATGCTTTACTCATTCTGAATGCACGGTTGCCGTGATTGACATTAACCCCTTCGTGCATGAAAGGCGTAAAACTCACTCATTTCTCTCCTCGCTTAACTTACCAAGCTTTGAATCCTCTCCGTATCTGACAATAACAAAACACACTTGTTTTTCGACTGGTGTTGCCCTTTACTCAGCTAACTCTAACCCTCTCTAATTGAAAAGAAAGTCCCCTACACTAAACGTATCACTGAGTTCCATACGAACTAAATCCTGAACATTTAGGGAACAAATCGAAGTACGTCATTCATAAAAAGCACCCGTGAATAAATTACGTATTTTATCGGCGAACACAAGCACTGTTACGTCAACACGATCCAATCTAGTGATTTCATTCCCACTGATGGTTTGTTTTGCATCTTGCTTGAATAAAATTTTCAATTCATTCACAATGCTTCAATATGATTAGAGCAATAAAAAATCATCGAGTCGAAGCATCGTTTTTAAGGATACGTTCATCCATCGTCAGGGTACGTTTTTGAGGATGAGGTCTGAGGTCGATTGCTGATAAGTCGAAATTATACAGAGAGTGAGTTCACTCGCTTCAACTTCGCCCATTTCAAATTCTCAAACTTTAAGTTCTGCCACTTCAAGTTTAGTCGTCTAGCCAACTTTTAACACATGCGATTCCTCCACCCGAAGGCAACTTTCAAGTTCACGAACAATGTGAAAATGCCGCAGACTTTGCGTTTCGTGAGAATTCCAGTAACAATAAGAATTTTCGAAGAATTTAATTATAGCTGGATCACAAGAACTATTCCATTTTTACCGCATTCGTCTTTTTAAATTGCAAGTTAAAAAAAAATAAGTTAACAACTCAATTCACTATATCTTCATTGAAAACGTTGCACAGAACAGCCTCATCATCAGTTTTAAAAAATTCAACGAATACAAGCATAATCAAGAAGGAAGGAACAAAGTCTGAATCATTATTGATTCTTTATTCAGGTATTATGAAGTTATTCCTGCCAAGATGCGGTCAAACCAGGCTTCTAAAAACTGTGGTTCGCGCTGAGCATCGACGTACGTCGGAATGATGTCGCTCAACTTTTACATCCGCGTGTCTGAACACCAGCGGTTGTAGAGGAGCTTTCGTTTGGATATGCCTCTTTCTAAGCCATCTCACTCTGTTGTGAGCCTTCATGCTGAGCAATGCAGCGTTACTGTCTGCGTACGATTTCAAGGTAATCGGTTTCAACTCAAGGGGTTCGGATTTGAGGGTTTTAGAATTGCTACATATTTTTAAACTGAAACCATGTCTTATAAACGCGTGCGGTTCTTATATAAAGAGATATAGTTTTACATGTTCCTTTGTCGGCAACTTATTCCATATGTTTTCATTTTTTTGTGTATATTTAGATTATCTATTTCATTCTAAATTAGTTACTTAATAAAAACAAAAAATGACGCCATTTTAACCCTTAATCCAGGATTGGAATGAAACGCATAGGACTGCACATAGTTTTTCAAAATTCCGAATGTCTGGCATCGAGATCGAAGGTCGAATCGAGATTATAGGTTTTCTCTTCTGATTGTACTTGTATTCTATACATTTTTGAACTGATGATGTTGCTGGTCTCCGTGGCGTTTTCAATGGAGATATAGTGATTTTGCTTAGATTTTTTCACTTTTAAATTCTTAATTTCACTACTGTATAATATTAGGGGTTAAATAGAGTCAATAAGTCCAGAGGTTACGTTAGAATGACTGAAATAATGGAACCAACTCGGGCTAGTCCAATAAGTGCACCATTTTACATCAACCTTGCAGCCGTTCAAAATATAATCACAACAGAAAATTGCTTACTCGGATATAAAGATTGTCCGAAATAGCGTAGAAATCACTTATGATTTTGATAATGTGCGTTGTACAGAGCTAGCCTTGAAATGCGTCATGACAGATACGACCGCTATCATGACCGACAATTTCCCCCAGGCAACTAGTCTTCACAAACATTTTTCTGCGCACTGGAGCTATGAGTGGCTTAATAGACGGAGCTTAGAGCCGGCCATCCAATTAGTTGCTTTTGTTTTCCCTCTGAAAAATAATCTCATTTTCCAATGTAGCTCAGAGCGCTTTAAAATGAAATTTTCATCCACACAACGATTGTACGTTCAATTAATAATAAAATTATATTGTTTAAACAAAGTTCATTTAAGCGAACAACAACGCATGTAGCAAGCAGTAAACTCTGACATAAAACTTTTACCTGCAAAGTATACTCTTATGCGTTTCACAAATTTGTTTTCTTAGAAAATTGTCTAACAGTGGACTTTAAATGGTATGAATATTGATGAAAAAGTAAAATATTTGGAAATACTCTCTTCTTGTCGATTGCTATCGATACAACTTATTCATTCTGCAAAGAAGTTTTTTTACATATTCATTGCATGCGATGTAACAAGACCTCAGTCATCCTGATTTTATATGATAAAAATTGTATCAATTTATACAATTATGAACGGAAAAGCTAAACAACAAAATAAGTTGCCCCATTTATACTAAATTATAGTTCAGTGTTAAGTTTCAGGGTTCATGGAAATATTTCAGGGTTACTTAGGAAAGTTCAGCCTCTAATTTCTGAATAAATGCAACTGAATCATGAGTTATTACCACAAGATTTCCTACATTTCAGAAAATAAAATTTCACATAAGAAAGAAAGAGGACAATGTTAGAGAGATTTCCAAAAAGGAATAAATTAGCAATTTAATTAGTTTTTTAATTGATAAATAATTCTGTATTCAAATTCCAGGTATATTGATTCCCAGTTGGGGTTAGAATTCATCCAAGAAAAACTTTTTAAGACTTTCGACCATTTAATGCCATCAAAATTCACGAAACAGACATGCGAATTATAAACCAACCAAAAACGGAATTGAAGTAGCTAGTATGTTTGCAGAGACAAAACTAATTGTGCTCTAGGTAGTGACATCAAATAGTAAATTGAATGATTCATATAGAAAGTTTCCCTCAAACAAGCATGTTTAGGTCGCAATAATGAATTATATATATAGGGCACTGGCGCTGCGCTGTCTCATTAGGTGTCTTCTGTGAGCAAACTGCGCCACTGTGCATTGTGTAGTAAACCAATTCACTTGCTAATGAAGCGACAAAATACAGATGCGGTAGACGTTAAATGCTTACAAAAATTTTTAGTTGTACTCTCCAGAAAATATTTATCCTATCGAAATATTGCTTTCAACTATACTTTTTCTTTAAAACGTCCTTCTAGCCCACGATGTTATAGATAATTGTTAATTTTTGCGTGATTGTGTATTTTTACCGGTTTGTGTGTACGTTTTTGATGTCTGGTGCTGAAAATATAATTATATTCTCATTGGCGGGATGCAGGAAATAAATGCGATACTTGTAAGGGAAAGATCGGATAAGAACTTTGATTTGTGAAGGCATATATGGATTTAATTTAGGCTAAGAAAACTTTTTTTTTTTAATTATCGAACTACAAAGGAAATGTAACTTCAACGCTCTATGTGAAATGTGAACTGAACTAGCCTTTCATTACTTAGCACGCATTGTATTTAGTATTAATGGGAATCATTGTAATGAGTATAATGATAACGGGATTCTCAAATTTCATAGATGCTTAATCCATACCGAGCAACACCGGGCTAGCTTGCTGGTAAATTATAATTCCTAGTTCTGTATAATTTAAAGAACGGTTAGTACGTAACTAAATTATCCTTAACAATTAATCTGCGTTAACAATGTTGCAGCGATGCGTTATAATATCGCAAACCGGGGCCATTCCATATTTTGAATTGCTAGCATATGATACGTGTATAAAGAATAATTTCCGTGAAAATCTAGCAGATTCATAATAAGTTCCGTTCACATTGATAACATTTACTTTCTTTCAACTGAATTCTGTTCAATCAATATTAATGTTCATCCCTCCACCGAATGTTGCGAAAAGATTCATATCTCCTCTTCAGATTCAATTCATTCCATCGAGGCACCGAAGCAAAAATCTGTAGGGACTTTAATCCCCTTTCAAAAAGTCTTAAATAATTCAGGCGTGTTTGGTACATCATTTTGTGAGTTCCTTTTTAATTGCTGAACTTTAAATGTTGTGGGCTGTGATCCCTCGCAGGATTTTGCATGGAAATTTTACAAAGACTTGTGTGACTTTTCCATTGCCTTGGTATCCTTGCTACCAAGTTCCGCAGAACGCGGCGCAAAACTTCTCAGGAGAAATCAGCGACACTGGCCCGCAAAAGTATCGAATTTCCTAACAGCCTACAACTTTTGCCAGTTTCGCGGACGAGTTTCTGTTCCGTGCGCCCACGGAAAGATTGCAATTAAACGGTAATGGATATTCGAGTGTTGAAAATTCAAAAGTTTTACAAGGTGTGTGGAAATTGGATGACGTGGCCAGCGCCAGCAATTAGATATGGTGTATATTTTGGGTAGGTGTTCAGCTACATGAGAAACCGTTGCCGTTGATAAATACAATCACATATGTATTAATCTAATAATACAATCATACAAATTTCGTATCAATATTACTCAAAATTTGTTAATAATATTCTTTGAGAAGATATCGATTGGTAATGCATGTTTGGGATTCAGGTTCTATTAATTATTAAACTCGGGTGGTTTAAAGGATAATAACATACGCGAAACGAATTTGTTGAATATCATTGAGGTTTCATCGGTTACATCTCAATTTAGCACTAATTATGGGGATTCAAACCATACTAGCGATGAAAGCAATAAAAAAACTAGCATTTGTGTTTGTGGGGCAGCCACACAATACTGACCTGTGACAGAAATCCATACGGCTCATCGAATGGCATTAAGTATATGCTATATACCATATTCCATAACATATTTTACATATAAATATATAAAATACAATATAATATAGGCAGAATATCAGGCACAAAACAAATGAGAATCCATCTTCGTTACCCGGCTCACTATAGCACTGTGGAAGATTGTGACCGAAAATCATTGACGAGCTATATGAGGGAAGTAAACAACGTGGTTACAAGAATAAGTTCATTTAAGGAACTCCGACGTATTTCCTTAGAAAGTAATTGCCATAGAGGCTACATATGATCCATTTCTCACAGAGAACAAACGAGTTGTTATCAGCATACATCAATGTTGATCAGTATTTATCTGAGACTGCTATATAAAATTATTGAAGAACACATCGAAAAACACTCAACGACAAAATTTTACATAAAACTACGAAACACCTCTATTTCCCCTAATAAACAATTTTTTGTGATCAATATTAATAGCATTTGCACCCACACCAAATTACTTTTCAAAGAAGTTTACAAAATTGGACTTCGGTTCTTGCAGCAGACAACTGCGTCTGCGTGGACGTGCTTGGAGTCTGAAGATGAGCGGGGCCTGCGGCAAAAACGAAGGTTTGTGCCGACATAAGCAGTAATAAAAACAAACTTGCTACAATTCGTTTCTTTGTTGTTTTTATAGCGAAAAATAAAGTGGGATGCGGACAAATGAAATGTTTTCATTCGTTGCGCACCGTGCCAGTGAACTGTTTATTATTCTTCTAAGCTTCGACAAACTTCCCCAATTCTGGAAGAGTTTCTGCCTACATTCTAAAATATTATTAACTTTGTAATGGAACTTGATATTTTCTTCATATAAAGTTTATATAATTCTGAGCTACCGTAGACGAATAATGTGAACAAATTTTCAACGTACATCGATGTTTATCGAATTATTTCAAACAATGTGGATGTGCTTGGGATAAGTTGATGATGAACATTTGTTTTCGATATGTAATATACGCTCATCATCTGTTGTTTCATCGTTGCTCCTGAAGCGGTTTTATCTATTCCTTGGGGTTGCATTATGTTTCATTATTACACTTGATGAACTTTCATCATTGCATAATATTGCATCACTGGGCTGCCGTCCTATATGAATCGGAAGATTGATGTTATTGCATCACTGTGCTGTCATCTTCTGCAACTAAATATTGATGTTTTTGCATCAAAGCGTGGGCATGTTCATGCATCGAAATACTGATGTTTTGGCATCAGAGCGTTGGCATCCTTATGCATCGAAATATTGATGTTAATTCATCACTGCGCTGGCATTCTGCGCCCCGAAACATTGATGTTATTACATCCATGTGCACTTAGCAGCCATCTTCTGCACCCATATATTAATTTTATTACATCATTGCGCTGCCATCATCAACACCGTGATATTAATGTCCCATTCATGAATCGTATTTCAGCGACATATCCTCTCTCCGTGAGGATATTTCATGGCTGCGTCGTTATACTGGAATAATTACGCGGATAATCTGCAGAACCAAGACCCGAAAATGAGACAGCTGAACGTCTGGTAAACAACGATAAAACTTGAGATCGAGGTGCACTTCGTCATTACGGAAACACAAACCAGGATTGAAGTTTATCGGAAATGAACGATCCGCAATAATTGATCAATGAAGGTTGAAATCGATTAAAAGAAAATGATTTCTTGTTAAAAATAAAACACTTTCACATGATTGCATTTTAAAACCCACTATCAAATTTGTTTAACAAATAATTTTAGTAATCTGCGATTTAAAATGCATAAATGAACAATATTGACAATAATAAAAGTTCGAAAGTCTAACAAGACTAAGCTGTTTGGCCTAATCCCGGGATTCAATATGCTTCCCTTTCAATATTTATGTTCAAGAACCAGAATGATGTTCATAAGAGATTCTTATTATTCCAAGTCTTTTTCCACGGCAGATCATCAACCATAATGAATTGAATTTACGAAATGTTGCGGTCATATGTGGAGAATTGAAGACTAGAATGAAAAATCAAACAACAGAGACATAATCGTTTATAACAAGAAAATCATTTTATACATATGTAATTGAATCTATTTATATTGCTTTACATTTTTCTAAGCAGTTTAACAAACTATAGTTTTAAGATTGAAATTATCTGGACATATATATAATTTGAATAATGAAAAGTAAAACATTCAAATAATTATATAATGATAAAATATATATATTGGACACATTTAAAACAAATTTCTGTCAAAAGTTCCAAACGAGTACATGAAACATCTACCCATCCAAGTTCTTGGTGTATAAATGAGCATAAATTGTTGATGAGTGACGGCATAAGGCATGACGTTGGCAGATATTTGAGCTATTTCACAATAAATTGTTCAGCTCTCTCTCTAGCTTAGCTTTGGTAGAAAGTCGTCATGCAAATGCGCCCCTAGAATAGCAATTGCGCTTATCCTCTGTAGGCCTGAAGTGCTCTGCGTTTCGGTTGGCCTAAAAATTGACACGGCAAAGACTCTGTACCTCTAGCAATTAGCGAGGTAAAAGCTGGAGATGCTTGTTCCGTAATTTGGTTTCCAAATGACGAACGTTCCAAAATTTTCCTCTTCTGAACGAATGCTTCCACAAGATTATTAAGCCGCCGTGATTTCATGGATCAGCTGGACTTGTAAATATGACTTATAAGGATTCACATTTCATACATCAAAAGTTGAGCCTTCATTTTCAGGATTATTATAAGTTTTACTCTTCATATATGCCAGAAAATTATTTTGAATATCTTATTATTTAACTTTTTGGCCGGGTTTGGAACAATCATGGACAATTAAATATTCAAAAATGTCATAAATCTGCAGTTTCATGAATCATTAATGGTCACTCATCGATGTATACATAATAATCCTTGAATTTTTTTGGACGACCATAAGTTATTTATTCATGCGATTTACTCGAGATATCTTCTGTCACCCACGACAGAAGTTAGCAGCGACGTCATATTTCAACATGTAAGCCCGGGTCGTCAAATAACTCGTCGGTTATCAAGCAAATTGGAATTTCACTAATTAATCAGAGCTATAGTTGTGCGTAGATTTGCGACTAACAACTGTATTCACCAGACGCATAAATTATTATCAGAATCTTTGCGTGATGCTTCCTGTCATCTTAAAGAGTTGAGATAACCGAAACCATTAACAGGCAACCCTTATCTTCGCTCTATTTGACAGAAGATTCCTGCTTGATCTCTCCTGACTCGGGGTCAAGATGTGTCTTTGAGGAATACTTGACATATTATGAGTTGGCCGATTCGAAAATTGTCAATAATTTTAATTATTTGTTTTCATTTTTAAGTAAATCTCAGTAAAGTTCGTTTCCTTTCTTGCACCCTTGCAGGTAAAGATATGCAAAAATTAATCGCAATGTAATATCTTACCCTTCTTGAAAGTAATAAAACCTTACTTTTCAAAAACCTTCAAGGCTCCTCATTTCAGGTGTGTTATCTAACGAAATTCGCATTTTTAGAGCACCGTGAAATTCTTCTCATGGGTTGAATAATCGTAATTACTAACGAGTATATTCCCTAACAGTGAAATGGACTTACTTCGGACACGCATAATCCTGTTGAACGAACCTGATTTGATTTGTGAGGCTGCCCTATCTGATTCGGCGCTCTATATATACATACACTATATCTGCTCGGTTAGTTTAATCCGGTAATTACTCGTAACTAATCTATTGAGCAGTGAGCGGTTGGAGATTTCATTTGTTTTGTGATGCCTCTTGGTCACAAATTGACTAAAATGTATTTGTGAAATTTGAGCAAGCGTTAAATTGTGACGTCACAAATGCAGTTGATGACACCTAACTTCTTACGTAAAAATTATTTATCCATTCGGATTGAGGTTAATGTACAAAATGCTCACTCACCATCTTTAGCTACATATATGGACCCAAAAATAAATCATTTATGAACACATTCGGCATAATAAGTGCCGGTGTGTTCAACATCCATTCAAATGAAATCCATCCCTGTCTGGCAGGGATTTTATCGATTAACTTTTAATTTTTTTCGAAGGTTTATTGTAGTAGGAACTTGAATTATGCAAATCTCGCAATTAATTGGTATTAAAGGCAATATTGGAACAAAAATGTTCACACCGAAGAATTTTTAGCAGGCAGATATGGCAGCGTTTCCCACATTTGCCGTACAAATAGATTAACTTCATATCATTTCCCTCGCGCGAGATAGTCTTGAACCACTGAAAATATGTTGTCATAATTGGCAGAACACTGCCCGAACAGAGATCGACTGATCGTCTCTTTTATGAATAAACTTTCTGAGCAGTGTTTCGAGACAATGTATACTGAATTTTTCATTTTAAGCGTTCCACTGGGTGTTTCACATTCACAGCAGCCGTCATAAAGTGACGCTTTTGCAGACCAGGCGCCAGTTTCCCTTCTTGACTACCGATAAAATTTATCCTTCAGGAGCTGCCGCTTGCAAATTTCTGAAAAAAACTTACGAGATATGACCTTGTGGAACATATGACCTTGTCGTGAATGTTCCAGATATATCGATATTTAATTTCTTACAGTTCATTATTGCATTGGAAGGCAGAGAATATTTCCTTTATTAAATGCAGAACGAAATATGAAAGTAATTCTCTTTAGTGCAATATCCTGTCGTAGAAATAATAATTAAGAATTTTTTTTTAAGAAAGAAGCCCAAAATGTACTCGTCTTTTATCAAAGTGCATACAAGAATATTTTCATCTAAAAATATCAATCGTTCGGCACAACGGTTTTAAGTTTTTACACAAGTAAGCCCATGAGTCGTAAAAAAGTTTTATGACCGCGCAAACTGGCCCCGCCCACCAGACTTCTCACGTAACGGAGGTCCACTTTATCTAATTGTAAAATTTATGAGGCTAGTTTTTAAAATTTCTCAACTTGAGCTCTAATTAAGTCGTATAATATCTCACCATTAGACACATTCTTTTTACGTTGTTAATTTGCTTCTGAAATTTATATAGGAAAAAACGCCAATGACAATCTTGGATGCTGACATCCAGGGCTATTAATTCCTACTAATATAATTAGTCGGCGCTATTGAAATTTGGAATTGAGGCCGTGCCTCTTTAAATTTCATCAACACAGAGACTGGAAATAACTCAGTAGCCTACATGATAAACTTTTGACCAATTACGCTACACTGAAAACAGTTAAAAGTTAGCTCGCGGAAACGTTTTCTGATAATATTTTAATGCGACGTATTTTAAGTAATTGTCTCTTCACCTTACAAAATTGGCAGGATATGTGGCTATTATCAAGCGGCCGGTTGTGATTTTGTTGGGTGTTGCAAAATACAATTTCATCTTGCAAATCACAGTTAACGAATCTTTGTGTTAATCACGGCTTTTCCACTCGTTCATATTGAAAAAGGCCAATTTTTGCTTGCATACACTTGATCACAGCATCAAATGTATAATGTTTACGGAAAGTGTAGAGAGCAGTCTCAAAGGGCACCTCATTTTTCAGTTTCACTTTATCTTTTAAAATTTAATTGCACTTACATGAAGATTTTACGTAGATTTTTTCACATGTCAATTTTTTTTTCTTTAATCATGTGTATTATATACTTGTAGAGAATAAAAAAAATCACTAAATTGCAATAAAGCTGAAGCATTCTTTAAATAAAGAATAAATTCATGCTATTTCCCGTAATGCCTACTGATGAATGATAGATAATTCACGGCGTATCTCCATTTCATTTCATTTCATAATTTGCCCTCATCATGTAGACTGTAAATGCTGTGATAGGATGTATATTTTTTTGCAGTGATTATCTCAATTGTTCACCAAGTCTCCTGGTTTTCAACTCGTCCGTTATACGTAATTTCAATGTGATTGCCATTGCACGAGGCAATTCATACTCCCGTAATCATAACCGTCATACTCCTCTTACATTGCATACTCCCATAATAAGTATCAATGCAAGAGGTAATTAATATTATTGGATAGTAAATTAAGGCACTCATCCAAGCGTTAAATATATGTTGTCTCTTACCTACTTTCGCTGAATTTGATGACCTACATTTCGCTCTACTTCAAAGTTTACTCAACGATCACTCTCTCTATGGCTAAATGCTGCGTTTCCTTACTGCGCAATACATAGAATACTTTTTTGACTTCTCGAATATTACTAAAACAAAGTGTTTACTGCATCAAAATGCAAGTCGTTGTTTAAACTTAGTGGTCTGTTTCAGTAGTAAAACAAGTATAGGTCGTTCCAGAAAATGGCAAATTCTATTTTCGCGTTCAGTAGTATTCTGTCGTACCTGTTTGCACCGATGGCTTCTGAGTTTGAGATCAGCTTATGCGCGGTGTTGGATTGAAATCAAATGATCGGTAAACCAGGGACTGGCCAGCTGTTTCCTTGGCAATGGGTCATTATTGAGGTCTTTATTCGATTATCTGGAGAGCACAGAGCTTGCATGTCATCCTAAAATTTACGTTGTGGGCAACGAACTCAGTTTTGTTTGAACACGAAATATTTCAGTTAAATTTTTTTTCTCAATAAATTACGTCTGACTTCACTAATAACTGAAATTTGAAAACAATTTCATAAACATGACCTAATTAATCATTGTGATGTTATTTTTTTTTGTTCTATGATGTCAAATAATCTCTCTTTGATTCCAGCTTGATCATGATTTTAAATGTACGATTATTTACTTAACTAGGTGGTAAGAAATGTATTTACACGTAGATAGTGCATTCGAATAAAACGGCATTATTATCAGCCTTGACAACAGTTGTTTCATCCCTGAAAGCCGTAGTAGTAGTGTTTCGACAGTGAATGGCATTGGAAGACGAAATAAAACTTTTGGCAAGACAATTATCATCGCCAATAACTGCCGAAGCTAAATGTTCTTCCCGCAGCTCCGGACGTGATCTTATTAGCAGCGTTGTGAGAATCACTCCAGCCTTACAGAACGCAAAGAGATCTTTGAAATTGGATATGGATACAAGCTTGTGATATATGTGTATATCGCATAAATTGAAGTTCTTATCAATACAAGAGCGTTTATCTGGGGATCAAGATTCTTAAGTAGACTGGAAAATCTAGAGAATATTGAATAGAAAATTGGAAAGATTTTTCGGTTCCTCTAAGATCTCGTTTTTCGTTCAGAATTATAATACAAGAAAACCATTTTTTGAAGGCTAGCAGTATTCATGTATACACATAATTTTCTTTCAAATTAATTATAGGAAATCTGTATTAATTTCATGATAATGTACCGACCGAAGTATAATGCTCGGGAGTTGTATCAGAAATCGTTTAATATAGCTGTAACTTAAGATAACTTACGAATTCGTATTCAACAGATGTGTCTCGCGGTTCAATTGAGAGACAAATTATGCATCAATACATTCTAAGTAAAACTGGAAGTAATCAATGTTGCAATCAAGCCACAACGTAAACAAGTTCATTTTGTTTATCATTGTCTTGGAAATAGCAGTACCATTTTGAGAGATAATATAATGTCAATGTCACTGTATTACGTAGCTCCATCAGCAATATTTTTTTGATTCTGTAGAGAAAGTGCATATTATTCAGACACTGCATTAGAAGCTGCAACGTGAGAAAGGGGAGAAGTGTAGCGGGACAGGGAATGATCGAGCGGTATAGTGGAGAAGGGGCGTACACTCCAATATAGTCAGTATAGGGAGATTATCGGTGCAGGAGTTTAACGGGCTAGTGGAGAAGTAGACCACTATTACATCATAATTTAAGAATACTATAGTCGCTGTTCATTAAAGAGCATGACGCTAAGACTTCTAACCTCTTAGAATAATTGATGAACATGAATTACATGATAAAGTAAAATCTAAAAAATATATCTAGGAGCATACATATAGTGATGAACATGAATCACTTATAAAGTTAAAAATCTAAATACAAATCTGACTGAAATCTTTTTTCAAAAGGAACAAAGTTTTAGGCGTTTTTAGAGAAGTGCCTGTATAATCTGTTGGTGATTCAATATTCTTTATGATTAAGGTGTAGGTTATGTCCTACTAATTTTCATCTCAAAAAGCCCATGCTCAAAGCTTCTGATAGCCTTAATCTGAATCTGGAGGCTTCTGAATCTCAGTTGATATACACATTGCTTTATTGCGAGAATAATATATTCGAGATGTCCGTTCCTAACCTGTGTTCGAAAATATAAGGAATTTTTTTTCCTTAAGATTCCAGCTGAGAGATGACTTGATCAATCAAAACTCTGTGTCAATGTGTTTTTTTTCACAGGTATCATTATATTGGGATAGTTCTTGAATGATTTTTTTGCAGTAGCGACTTATGAATTCTTTCCCGTTTTTTACGTAATGTTACAATAATCGGATATTGGTCAACGATTAGGAGAGATTGGTCATATTTATATGGCATTGTCAGAATTTTTGGATGTTACCTTTAATCGAATAGTTTGCTGGCATGAAAAATGATAGAATACGACTGAACTACATCAAAAACAGTTATGATATCATGTAGTATGTTTAAAATTCAGTAAATGAACACGAGTTTTGATAAGACGAACAGGCTTTCTAAATGGTTCGATGGAAGTTAATATGAACTTATTGAAGCTTTGCAGCGACTATAGTTATTTTTCGGCCAATATTAATTGATTTTGTTTTGAAGTAAGACATTGCAACTTATTTGAGCGAATTCATACAACATAGAATTGTTTGGTTATTAACAGCAATAGCGATCATTCCAAGTCCCGCATGAGCTAAAAATTGGAATGTAATAAAGTTAATTTTTGCTCCTGACGGGAATCAATACCATGAAAAATCTACGATTTCATTTCTTTTCTGCAGCACTGAAATATTTAATATCTTTCAAATGCTGAAGCTACAGACAAAAAAAAATGATAAACTCTTTTGTACTGAACAATATATTCAACAATGCAGCAAGTAACGAATTCCTAGAAACTCGATTTCGAAATTTTGTCGTTTAACTTAGCCAAACTTGACGGTTTAGATCAGCGAAGGTCTAACGAATTCCTAGAAACTCGATTTCGAAATTTTGTCGTTTAACTTAGCCAAATTTGACGGTGTAGATCAGCGAAGGTCTCCTCCTCGAACTACTGATCCGAAATTCAGTCGCTAACTTTGATCGCTACTCTGAATGAGATGCTCAGACTGCTTATACGCAGCGGAGAGCGAGCAACTATGTTCTCAAGCTGCTTCAGTTGAGTCATTCAGGCTGAAATGAGTTTGCACTTTGATCGTTATGCCATTAATTAAGCGCTAAGTAACTCGAAAAGTTTATATGACTACAAGCTCAATGTTTCTTTTTATCTCTGGAAAGTAATGGGCTATCCAGTCCATTATTATGCGTTCGCTTCTCAATTTATATTCAGACAATTTTATCGGCCATGTGTAGTAAAACTCAACAAATTTCTGTGCATTTTGGTTCCATTTCTTTATTTCACATTGTTAAATTTAATGTAATTTTTAGATTTTTACTCTTAGAAAACTTTTTTGGTGATGGGGGTTAAAAGAAAATAGATACAAATTTAGAAAATGTTGTTATAGACATATATGAATAAAAGTACAACAGAAACCAATTCAAATATCAAAAGATAAATTTTCAAATTTTTCTTTCAGCAGCCAATTTTTCAATAGGTATGTAGCAATAATATATGTAAAAATCAATGTTTGTTTTCATGAAAAAAACTTTCGATTGCCCGAAAAAAACTACTCTTATTGGCGCCAGAAGTTTTAACGCCATTAACAAGCGCGATGATTAACGAATCGGAAAATTTGAACAAGCAGAATAAATTTTTATCGTCCTCCACATAGTGCGGATATCATCGCATATATGGCGGTCACACTATGAAAAATCTAGCAATTTTCTATTGTGTGGACTGATTCAATTATATAATTGATATGTGCCTACAATTTGGCTTTACGGAGTTTAATTTCAATACATGAGGACCTTTTCGTATAAATTAAGACCTAAATAAATTATCGCTTTCATATTTGCAGGAAGGTAACATCTTTACCGATTTCGTTAAAATATTTGAGTCGCGACAGGACAAGATGTGCGTGCGGACCCATGGTTGGATTTCTTCTAGTTGAAATGATTTGTATATACCAATATTTATTATTGGAAGAATAAAATGCTATCTTCAAGGTTCATTTATCACTTATGTGGAACAGTGCTTATGATGGGATTTATTACTTGCCGTCATGTTAATAAGTTGACTTCATCTCTAGAGAATATATAACCCGAAATTATTCCTTTGAATTACTATTCTTCCATTTAAATCGTGATACTATCACGGTCAGCATTAATTAGCAATTATTACTTATTTGTCGCCCCTCGCACAAAATAAAAAGAAAGCGAATCCGATTTGTTGCACAAATTCTGATTTACCTTGGTATTGAATTTGAATTCCCGTTGCTAACATTCCTAGGCAAATTAGTGCAGCTGTCAAGACTAGTAATTAATTAGGAGAGGGCGGCCAGAAGATCGTTTCTCTCACATCGCGGCAGAACTCATTCGCTGTCTCTTTTTTGCCTTTATTTTTGTCGGCAATACAAAGATTAATTTCCCAGAAAACCATCTCAAGCGGAAAGTTTTTCTTTCGGTTATTCATCATTGAAAACAAATTGAAAATTATCTCTCTAAAAAATTTGTGAAATTCGAACAATTCTATTATGTAGTGGAGTTGGCAGCTTACCACGAAACCCACAATATGATTTTCCATCGAATTCTCTGATCATTAATTTAGATATATGCTTTTTTACACATGTGAGCTGAATTGACAGATTTTTTCGAACAATTATAGGACCTGCCCACAGAGAATTAGCACATTAAAAGTTTCATTTAGGGAGCGGTAACATTAGTCGTAATTTATTATTTTTCACTAAATATTTCTTCATTGTTCAATTTAATTATTGAATTTATTTCCTAATTCAAATTATTAAATTTAATTGTTGATTCCAATAATCATATGTAATTTTTAATTCAAAATATTGAAGGTAATTTTCAATTCATATTATTAATTTTAATTTTTAATTCAAATTATTAATTTTAATTTTTTATTCAAATAATTAAATTTAATTTTTATTTCAAATTATTAAATTGATTCAATTAAATAACTCCATGATCATCAGATCTAGCACGGAGTAGAAAATTTACTGAATTCTTATTACGGTAAATTTTTCAAACGCTCCATAATAATTTTCATGTTTCTAACTGATATTAAGTAAACAGAGAACGATCTGGTAGACTTTTTCAAAACTTTTATCGCTAACACGAACTTATCACCACGCAAACCATTCACATATTACATGTAATAACTTCAAACGTTTCAGTTTTTGCACGGACATAAGATGACGCAATCGCCGTTGAATCCCTAGCGGGTACATCCAATCAAATAGCAATCGACACACGACAGAGATGGGTGGCAAGAAATTGTGAGCTCAGACCAAGTGTGAGGCAGTCAACCCTCAATCCTGATTCTAGGTATTGATTCCATTAGGTACATATAATTTCCTTGTCAAACGTAAAATTTTCTGTATATTATGAGACGTCGGCCTTGCCTTCCAGACTTCATCGAGGTCGTACTCAAGCTTCATAAAATAATTTTTTTATGAATGAGAGTTTATTTACGTAGTGTAGATTCATAATATTTTTTGCCATAATGGTTTCACTGCAGCAAAACACTAGCTTGAACTGCTGTCAGAAATAAAATATTAAATGGAGGATTCAGAGATTAAGGATCAAATTAACTATTAGCAATCTTTTACGTTATAATGACTCATATAATGGGCATCATTGTTCGAAAACATTCACCAATCGGGTGCTTCGGCAGTGCAAAAAATACTGAAAATATTTTCAGCTGAACAAGAAAACGTTAGTTTTCTCATTCGTAGAAATAAGCAGACGTGTAATTGGATGTGGCCGCCAGGGAATCTTCAATCCTGTCTTTCTGTTACTAATCATCTTTCAGCCATGTTCCGGACCAATATATTTGCCTGGTCGTAAACACGAACACATACACATGATTTGGTGGAAGTGTAAACGGCGCTGCCGCAATGCTTGCATCAAAAATAATATTTCGTCTCCGATGCGCTGCAATCTACCCACTTGTTACCATCACGCTGATTAAATAAAAATTGGTAAACTTGTTGAATAATAATAAAAAAAAACATTAATTCCAGAATTTCAATTCGATAGGACGTTTTAGCGTCGACCACATCATGTTAGGGAATAGAACCAATTTAAATCAATTTGTGCTAATTATGTTTTAGAGTAGTAATTGTTCCATTTAGATTTAAACTTATCCGGATTTTAGGTTATTGTTTTTATATGGTTAATCAGTTCATGTTTTAGATACGATCGGGTGAGGGGTGAGACGCTGCACAATGCAATTGTATATAGGTTGCCTACGGTATACAACCTTGAATAATATACGTTTAAAAGTTTTTTCTAAAGACAACACTTCTAAAGAATCCAGTGTATCCTATGTTATACATGTACAATAAATTTCTAATTTTATTTCCAAATATTAAAAAAAATAATGATAATTTTTCTAATTGATAAAAAAAAATAAATTTTCAAAATTATTCATCGATTCATTCATTGTCTCCAACTTTGCGCAAGTGTGCCAAATTCCGGATCGATTGGAGAGGTAGAAGTGTGCTAAATATCAATTATAAGATTTGTAGCAGACAAACAAAAGGGAAGTTTAAGAGAAGTGTTGTAAAAGTCGATGTACGTATGTTAACTAAACCTTCCTGTATGACAGCACAAAAAGAATTCTACGAGTACGAGTTAAGTAGCTCCCAGCCATATATAACTGAACAAAATAGTACCGTCTTTATTCTTGAGTACAGAGGCAATTTACAGCAGTCGAATTGAATTTAAATTAACAATTATGCTGCATAAACTGCACTACCTACTTCCTTTACGTCAAAAAGTCAAGCGCAAAAACAGCGGCAAGTCGATATCAGCAGCCGGTTTCTATCTTTCATGTAACTAATTTATGGAATATTTGACCATAACATGCAATCAGATGAATGAATGCATCATAAGATGAATGGTGACATTCATGCCAAATTCGTTACCTGGATTGGGTCGAATGACTAAGCTGGGTTCACACATTATCCTGCGGGCACGTGCTAGTCACGATCCAGTCCAATATTCTTTAATTAATTTCTTTAGAATTACTCACACCAGCCGTGCGAGGCAACCGCCATGCCATGCACGAGTCACCCACGATCAGGGCAAAAGATATTTTGACCGGGACGTGACTGCAGCGTTGCCAGCTGTCTTCAGGCAAATATACCAGATTGCCCGCCAAGCTAACTAAATTTTAGCAAACATACCAGGTCAAAAATATCCATACCAGACATTATCTCTACATACCGGATTTGAGTGATCTGGTATGAAAATACACCAGTTGACAACGCTGCCGGTGACCTGCATGGAGCGTGATACGAAAGGAACTGAAGAGAGGACGGCAAAACTAAAAATGTAAATGTACTTAGCAGGGACCTTGACTGGCACGTGCAGATGGGAGGGTTCAGACATGATTAAATATGTTTGGTGTAAGAAAAAGACGAGAGAATCTAACCATTTTATCAAAACCTGATCTACGTCAGGATCAAAGTAGTGTTAAAAATTAAATGTTCTTGAATGTAGGCATAAATTGAATACTCTGTCGGTCACGAATGCCAGAGCACCGAGAGATAAATTAGTTTTGAGAAAATTTCTACTGTTCAAAATCGTGGGATCACCAGCGTAGCTGTTTAACCTTTTACCATTAAGCCTAATTATGTACTCTTTGATAGTTCGCGCAATGAGGCAGATGCATTAATTATATATACCCCCAATTGACGAGTTTCTCAATAAACTGATTCTCTTCCGTGACAAGTTAGCCCCTATCATCTTGATTACATATCTATGTGTAATCAAGCTCATGTCTTTTGCATTAACTCGGTAGTGACTTGATTACTTTCAAAATCGTCAGGGAGTAATTATATACATTTTTAAAAACCCATTTAAATAAGAAATTATGTAATTGAGAAGATAACCGCAAAATGATCCTCTTCAAAACATATTACATTGAAAGCAATGTAGGAAGTGGAACTTTTTCTCGGTGAAATCATTCTACCAAGAACATCAAGTCGTCCTTGGCATACCGATTTTAGTTATGCGAAAAATTCTCATTAACATTCTTGACTTTCATGGAGCGCTTTGCAATATTTCAAATGACAATTCGTCGCATTCACTCGTTCATTTTAAATGCAATGGACGACAGATATGGTTTCCAAGTAATATAAAAATCGACCCAACGGTAATTTTATTGGAAATACAAAATAAATCGGAAGTTAGGTCATTAATAACCTAATTTTAGTGAAAAGTTATGAAGGTATGAAACAAAAATATTGTTATTACAGAAGTTGTACCTGCATTGTACGTATTATCATAATTACGATGATGTATTCATAATTACGTTGTGCGAATTATCGTTTCGTTTTACGTTCGAGCCTAAAATTTAAGATCGCTTCTGATTATAAGTTACAAATTCTGCCCATACAAAAAAACAGTAGCTAAGAATTCACGTTAAAAAGAATAGCGCAGGACTCTTGACTTCAAAGTAACAACTTCGCCTTAAGGCGTTGACAATCAACGCCGAGGCTGGAAGTAAAACGAGACACTAATGAGTTTCATGTTAATGAAAGTTAAGAGCTCATTACAGGTAGAATTAATTTGCATCACCCCTGCCGTCGCTTTGAAGACGAAAAGATTTACTTCGTAGCTCCACGGTGAGGGAAATTAATAATCGTTGACACTTCGGTGCTGTGCAAGGATCCGCGCCGATGTACAGTTGTATAAAAAATTCTGTGTCGCAGCAATTGTACCCAATCGATCTATAACTTTTTGAGTAAGTGAAGTATAGCCATTAAAGGAATTAATATATGGATAAATGGATAGAAAAAACCTTTCACGTTTATAAAAACAACGATCATGATGCAAGCCACGCGTGCTGTAGCAATCACCATATACACTACAAACAAAATGTTCATGACCTAGACTTGGATTGAACTTGTGCAATTAGGGTACAGTGATGGTTTCTTACCCGACGCTGCAGAGTGTTTGCGTGTTCAGGTTTCTTTGAAAAACAACGAAAAGTCGAAAAAATTATACCTAAACCACTAATTTGCATCTAAATAAATTTATGGAAATAATGTTTCTGGCAGCTTAACGGCCGCCACAACATCAACATCGGCGAAACATTATTACAACGTTCACGTCGTATGTGTCTAACCTATAAGCCCAGTATGTAATCAAATTGTCAGAATCTTCAACAAATTTGAAAACCAATGATAAACATTCTAAGTAAAGTAAATTGCATTAAATCAGTACTCATGTACCAGCAATATTTTTTTCATGGTGGTCGGAGATAGGCATGCGAGCCATGAGCGCTGAGAAAGTGCTGACGCCTCACATAAATTTAAAACCAATGGGCCACATTCTCAAAACTTCTGGCAATGAGAAGCCACAAAAGCTTTTCGCCGGCTCCACTCCGGCGTAAATATTTTACGGGATTAATTTGAAGAAATTACGATGCCAAACTTCATCTAATACGTGTTGGCCAGGATCTCTAGAGAACACGAAAATGGGAGTCAGAGAAAGGAACGTATTGATTCAATGAGTAGTGAGAAAGACAATTAAAGCGATCGATTTTGATGTACAAAGAATTGAGCAGATAGAGACAAAAAAGAAACATATGCCTGAAATATGTGGGATTTTGGTATGAATTAAACCTCGTAGCTTTTTTCGAGATTGTTCGAAAAATACGCCGAATGTTTTTGGTTGTTTATGATTAATTTTTCCATAAGGTTTTCTTATACCGAGCTAACCTGAGCCACCAATAAAACAGCTTGATATGTCATGAAATTACCTAAAAATTACATAGAAAAACTCATACCAAAACGATCCTTCGTGTTTTATTCTTCTCTGTAGTTTTCAGCTCGCTCGCAATCTAGCTAAAATCTCAGATTATAAATTTTGACCTTATTGTCATGCGTGCAGTTCAGTGAATCAATACATTGCCATTAAGCAAGAGGAACGGTTTAAGGAAAATGATTATCACATGCAATTTTCTTCTTCGCTGCCGATGAATAAGCTTTGGAATGCCGAGAGCTTTATTGGCCATTTATCGCTAATAAAAAATCGCATTTGGGCGATAAAATCAATAAATATGGCTAATTGTTCAGGTTGCGAGGCCCATATTGCAAACTGACCTCGTAAAATTGGCAGAGATTAGGGGAAAAGAAATTAATTACAGAATTCATGAAATCATTTTGAGCCCTAAAATTCTAGAACATTCATCCAACTGAAGATAAATTCTTTAATTAACGGTCACGACAATCTTAATCTTATCCTAACTCTTCAGATTTATTCTACAAGGGAAATGAGATAACAATGGCTTAATTTGCCCGTAAGAGACTTACGAATTATCTAATTTTGGGAGCCAATATTACCTGCCTAACAAATAAAACTATAGTGTAAAGCATGATGAATTATAGATTATGAACTAGTGATTCGAACGCGAGAGAGGCGTAAGTCCTTTTTAAATCTAAATAATCCTTTTGATTAACTTTTTTAATCAGGCGATTGTTTTTACGAGTATCTGTCATCCATACCTGATGTCCATTTCCCTGTGACAACAAAATTTAATCCATTATATAAATTAGCGTCGTTACGAGAGTATATTATACATATTGGGTTCAATCTAAATAACATTTTTGTTGTATGCTGTCACGAGGGCTATAAAGTTGCAAGCTTTTAGCGATTAATTTAACCATAAATCAGGGTTTATTGAGCCCGGCTAGTCGGTCAAGTATTGCACGTAATGAGCTGCTGTTTGCGGAACACGCATATCGCATTACGGCTCCCGTGGTGCCGTTTGAGTGCCACGAATTGATCAACTGAAGCGTGCGAGTAAAATGATGCGATAGCGGCTTTGCACTAGCTTTCGATTAGGACTATTCGAAACACGTCGGGTCGTATTAATTATCGTTTAAAACGACTGAATCAGTGATCATGAAATGCCCACTTCTTTATGTATTGAAATGGCCCTTAATATAACATTGGAATTGTCTCATTGATATTGAAATTTTAATTTGTTGATCCGTTGATATTTGTACTTCATTCGTTATTTATTATTATGATATTGACGTGAATGGATCCGAACCAAAGAACTGCTCCTTGTAAAAATAGAAGGAGGTCACCTTCAATGGTCTGTCGCACCATCACAGTTAACTACACGTTTCATTACTTCCAAAGTGCAGTGTTTGCTCTGCACGTGACATTACCCAACAAGTACTGTGCTTTGCTCTGCACGCAACATTACCCCACACGTACCGTGCTTTACTCTGCACGCAACATTACCCCACACGTACCGTGCTTTACTCTGCACGCAACATTACCCCACACGTACCGTGCTTTACTCTGCACGCAACATTACCCCACACGTACCGTGCTTTACTCTGCGCGCAACATTACTCCACGCCGCAGCAAAGTCGCCATGCAGGTTTTATTGAATGGCACAGAATATTTTGTTTCGAAGCCTCAACTTTACTCTTGCTTTGTGACGCAGATCTTGTGTGAAGATTGCTTCGACAACCTACTAAGACTTTTTGAATACTTGAATTCATGTGTATAAATGATCACTATATTAGAAGATTTCCCTCATAGAATTTCAAAAACATATTAAACATTTTGATACTTTGCATCACGATTTTTTAGAAGTTTGAGTTCTAATATAAATGTCTTCCTATTATTCATTTCTAAATATCGTCAGGGATCATTTGTTGGGAATTAAAACAGTACAGTTTGAATGAAAATATATTTATAATTTTCAATGAGCCATTCACACATATAGAAGACAATACGCTCAATTTTTACCATATCTTAATCTACTTAACTCTAAGTGGTGTAGAAGTCACGTAAGACATTGAAAGTTTACACGCAGAGAAGTTAAACTTGTCATCCGAAGACAAAGACCCAAAATCAAAAGCAAACAGAAGTTAGAACGACATAAATGATTTTTCCTGCATTCGTTTCACTCGTGTAACTTTCACATAACTTTTACTAATTTTTTCAGTAGAGTGCATGAATGAAGAACTTTATTCAGGTAAAAAAGTTATCACCATTATGGATGTATGTAATCAATTTCAGTTTAAATATCAATAAAAAATAAACTTAACAGATTTTACATATCTATTCACGATCTGAATATTCGCTATCTTGCTTCGTTGAATCATCAGCGTAGAAATTTGAGAAAATCAAAAATCAAACAAGGGACATCGAATTACATTCACCCTCCAAAACTTCATTATATAGTTTGCAAAATATAAATTTGGAAATTGTAGTATGACATCTTACAAAATTTACCATCCACATCTAAAATATTCACCAAGAATCTCTGCCATCCGAAATATATAAATGCAGTTGGGCAATAGAAGCGTGTTCAATCTAACCAGGCTGAGGTATCAAGCTTGGGATATTTATGAAACGTCTGCGGATAAAAATCTTGAAAAACAAATTTTCAAAAAGTGCGGTTACAAAAACTAGTCCAGCTGAACTCTGGAGGAGCGAGCAGTGATTCACGTCCCTGGGCTGAATCGCAGCAATTTTGTTGCCTGAAAAAAGTAATTAAGTTATAATTTCAACTCGGTATTAAATTTGTTCAGGCGACTTATATTCAATGATTCTTCTTTTCAGTTGAATATAGATGGAAAATTTTTCTTTTCCGTAACTGTAATTCTCTTTTGTGCCTAAATAGGCAAGAAAAATGATTAAAAATAGGCTAGGAAATAGACAAGGAAACTAAATAATTTGAAATAATGACCTCAGGCTGAAATAAGTTTCAATAGCCACCCATTTACGTCTTGTCGTAATTGAATTTTAAGGGAAATGGAATGAGAAATGAATTCTCATTCCATCAAGTACCGCGAACTGCATAACAGTTGAAAAACAACAGGCTTTGTTGGCCGACTACAAAAATTCCCGAGTGACCGACGGCCGTCTGGCTGGCCCATAAGATTTTAACACGTTTTTCTTAACTCTGCTTCGCGTTTGTTTGTTTGTGGATTTGTTTATTGTTAATTAACATTGACAACGAAAATTAGCCCACTTCTGATTGCTCAAGAGATCTGAAATTCGGCATGCAGGCTATTTTCGCCTAACAATTTCAGATACAATCATAAAAACTAGCAATTAGAGACCTAAATTAGCTTAATTGAGTAAAGTATATATATTTAGTATATATATAGTATGACGTGCGGGCACTGACATTAAAAGACGAGCAGGTGCTGACGCTGCGTATCATCGATACGTACGTCCGTGCGTATCCGTCATGTGCGTATCCGTTTTTAGTCCGTTGCGTAGCAACGGACTAAACAGGAGAAAATAAAATACTTAAAAAAACTATTTTAAAAACCACGTTTTTCTTCTGGACTAAAAAGTAAAAAATAAATTATGGCTCGCCCCAAAAAACGTGGGTCGGACTGTACGTTCACCATCAAATTTCCAAAATTCATGTGTTGTGTGCTTTGCGCTTTAAGCATAAATCTGCCTGACACACGTTTTTTGGGGCGAGCCATAATTTATTTTCTACTTTTTAGTCCACAAGAAAAACGTGTTTTTTTAAAAAGTTTTTTTAAGTATTTTAATTTTCCTTGATTCAATAACGATGGAGACGTCGCACTTGACCTTGTCAGCTCGTAGTGTTCGTGCTGAGGTTACGTAAAATGGATACGACTTAATGCCTTCATTGTTCCCTCGCTGACATTTCATAATGCGAGGCCCCTTTGCTTCAATTTAGGTTGGCAAAGTCAAGAACCTGCCACAATTGAAATTTGAGAAACTAAGGCCCGTTATTATTTAAATTTTTTCAAATTTCACAAATAATTTAAAACCAATATAAGGAACGTAAAATATGCACATAATTCACTTTGTCAAATAATAATAATGTACAATTTTTGCCTATCATGGAAACAAAATGACGCAAAATTGATTCTCACATATTGGCCGGAAAACATGACCATATTTCTGACCTTGAGTGATGTATACAGTGATACTGGCAGCTTCTGTGTTTTCTGCGTCGCATGTGTAGTTGCCGGAGTCTGAGGGTCGGGCGTCGGCGATGGTGAGACGCGACATGACGCGAGGCTCCGTTTCCATGTGAACGACCACGCCACCGCGCTCCTGGTCGTAGTTGATCATGCGCGAGTTGTGGTACCAGAAAATGTACTGCGGTGCTACCGTACTCTGCCAGGGCACAAGAGGGTAAAAGAAGAAGAAAACATGTACTGCGGTGCTACCGTACTCTGCCAGGGCACAAGAGGGTAAAAGAAGAAGAAAAAATGTACTGCGGTGCTACCGTACTCTGCCATGGAACGAGAGGGTAAAAGATGAAGGAAACATAGACCGCGGTGAAACTGTACTCTGCCAGTGCACAGTAGGGTAAAAGGTGAAGAAAACATGTACTGTGGTGCCACTGTACTCTGTTAAGGAACAAGAGGGTAAAAGAAGAAGAGAACATGTAATGCGGTGCTATAGTACTCTGCCAAGTAACAAGAAGTAGATTCAGAGAAAATGTCCTGCGGCGCCACTATACTTTGTCAGGACACAAGAGAATGAAAAACGAAGTAAACATATACTGCAGCTGCTTCGGGACTCTAGTAGGGCGCAAGAGGGTAAAAGATGCTGAGAAAATTGAAGATGGTGCTTCCGTACTCTTCCACAGAAAAAGAGTGTGCTGGACATTGAGAAATTTAACTGCGGTGCTACCTTACTCTACCGATGCCCATATGGGTTGAGTATTTACATATCATATTCTTAGATCTTGCCATACTCTACCAAGAGAAATTAATGTATACCGGTAATAGAGAACATCTTTTGATGCATAGCACAAGAATGTAATGACTCCAACATGTACTGAGTAGGTCCTCTACTGTACCAGGGCGCAAGGAAATACATTGTATAAAAGAAGTACACTGTATCGAAGAAGTACACTGCAAGACCAGCCCCAGAGACCTCGGCCGCGAGGACGACTTACTTGCCTATACCGAGGCTGAAGGCAGAAGAATATGGAGGCTTCGCACAGCGTGGCCTGGGTCTGCTTCTTTTCAAACACGTACTAATGCTACCAAGGTTACGTTGAACTCTATACGTTTGGTTGAAATGAAAATGTTCAAAATATTTAATCATCAATTCTTTATTTATCTATATACTGATATAATTAGTATAGGTTGGCAGAATTTCTTCTTTCAAGCAGGTTTCATTGAAGACCAGAGAATTTGTTTTATTCGCAATTTTCTTATTAGTTTTTTCAATATATCGAACAATATTTTTAGTTTGAACTGGCAAATCGAAAATCAGGTTACCGATGGACATTTTATTTCGTTAACGACGTTTCGAATGTTTCTATCATTCATTATCAAGTTAAAAGGCGCATTGAGTGATGAAATTAGCGTCGACATAAGTACAAAATCAAGTATATAAATAGGATACTACTCAAAAATCAAAATTGCTAGGAATAATTACAAAATCACAAAATAATTTAGAATCAAAGCACCGAAAATTACTCCGAAAACAGTCTCAAGGTTCTGACAAATCCAGCAGTTTGAAGGTTGATGGCTGGGGTCCTATCCTTAATGATGAGGGCCTCAGCTATGTAAACTCCAAGACAGAATTCATCTCAAAGGCCAGTCGCAGATTCCTCAGCTGTTCTTCATCTCGAACCACAACGAAGATATCA
Source organism: Hyalella azteca (assembly GCF_000764305.2). Lineage (NCBI taxonomy): Eukaryota > Metazoa > Arthropoda > Malacostraca > Amphipoda > Hyalellidae > Hyalella > Hyalella azteca. Next base: position 74,126 of record NW_025944349.1, read on the forward strand.
TCGACATACCTGCAGTATAATTCAGGCTTGATCTGTTCATCTGAAAGCACTCGATTTTCGATTTCGCACATATAGTATTCAGCAAAAGTAGGACCAAAGGGACTGCCCATGGCTACGCCGTTGGTTTGTCGGTAAATTTTGTTGTCAGGAGCCCGGAAAGGTGATTCAGAAGTGCAGAGTCGAAGGAGATTGTTGTACGTCGTTAACGAAATAAAAATGTCCATCGGTAACCTGATTTTCGATTTGCCAGTTCAAACTAAAAATATTGTTCGATATATTGAAAAAACTAATAAGAATACTGATATAAATGTATTTGATGTATGCAAAAAATGAATCAGTAATTAAACATGAAATAATTCATACATACATGTTTTAAAATTCGTAAGTTGATCTAATGGATTTTAATCAACGAAGAGCAGCATTAGCAAACCATTTATTCGCTTGAAATATTCAATAGAGATCACGAAAAATTTAAGCTGCGACGGTGAACATTTTAAATTATTTATTTTTGCCATTCGACTACAGAATGGCAAATGGACTACAGAAGGCTGTATAGTCTTTATTTCTTTGCATAACTGTTGTTCTTTTGCCAGGCTACGGATGAGGTAATGCATTAAAAAATACACTATTGAATTTTAGAATCAATGAATTTTGATTTGTGTCACAAATTGACAATTCAGATGCCCACAACATAGTTTTAAACATGTACACAGAGAAGTATTAGACGAATGTTTTTTTGATAGTCGTTTATATTATAAGTTCTAAAATTCCACATTTTGTTCATGCGCGCTGCATTTGATCCTGCATTTGTTTGGATTGCGTTATGTATAATTGATTGTTCCATGTTGCGTTATCATGTTGTGAATTTGATTACTATGATTTAATGAAGAACGATGCTGCAGATGTCCCCGGGTACGCTTTCATATTGTACATATTCAAAAATCACACGAAAAATTTAGCTGAAACAAATTTTTCCCTGAAATCCGGTAGAAGATGTCGGAATAAACTATTTTAGAAATAAATTAAAAGATAGAGATGGCTGATTAAATTACTCACAAGTTGATTCCATTGCTACAGCCGTTCTTATGAATAAAAAAAGTCCCGCACTCGACGCAGTCTTATCCGAATAAAAAATTCTTATGCTTTTGAGCTGAAAGATCTCCAGAGGGTTATATTCTAAAGCACGGAATATTACGCTTGCCTTTTTGCTAACCACATGCCCTCAATTAGGTAAAAGGGATCCAATATGAGATTTAATCTTCTTAAATATTTGAGGCAAAAAAAAAGGAGTATCTTCAGTTTTGGCTAAAGACTGCACTTAACGGTTCAATTGTTTACAGTGTGTTTATTAAGTTATAATGATTAAGCCACATCCGTTATGAAATATTGAATGATGTGAGTATATCAAAATCTATAATAAACTGATTAAAAAATAATGAACCAATGAAGAAGGTTACCTTCTCGATGAAGCAAGTGAGGGAGATGGTAGAACCAGTGTCAACGTGGTACTCGCCATTTCCTGGTATCACAGCCTGTGGTACCACCACAGTCAGTATAGACAACTGCGATACCATGCCTGCACCTCCTGATATCTGGAAGGAATGGCAATGCACTTGTTAGTCATATGGGGATAAATTTTGAACGAGAATAAATTATTGTAAAATGTTCGTAGAAAAAACTTGATTTATTTTTTATTTTTAATTTTTTACTACTGGACAATAATAAGAAGAGCCGAGCAAAAAAAGTCGCAGAATATTTGTGCTTGATAGTATTTGAGGTTATATAGCTAAAGAACTATGAATTATATGTGCGTAGAATTCATTTGCAGCATAATAATTCTGACAACGATCATAGAAGAACTGATCGGTTGCCTGCACAACTCCACGAGACCGCTGTGGCTCGCACAACCTAGATTGGATGACCAAGAAAATTTTAAAGCCATTGCCTTCAATCCAATGTAACTCGAGTTGAAATCTGATAACGTAACAATTATTGCTAGCTTTAATCATAGATGATAGTAGTACCTACCTACCATTATATTGTCCTGATTTTCAGTAACGTAAATTTAGTATTATAGCTGCGACTATATATATAACTGATACTGGTACTTTTTATATATACATTTGATAACTTGACACTGCGTCAAGCTGCTGGAACCTGAAAATGCCTGATCGCGAGCGTGGTCACTCCGAGCTTTAGATGCTTTATGGTCTCAATTCTAGATCATATATATTGAATAATTGCAAAGATGTATGCGTCATTAAGCTCAATGAACACTGAAGGCGCTCTGGCCAATTAAAGTAATGTCAATTGTTATGATAGCTATAATTAAGGGAGGTACCTATGGTGCCTAGTTTCGAATTGCCCATTTATGAGAAGGGGAATAAGTGAAGGGAGCCGGCAGAAGTGCAGCCGGTTCGGGAGTAATTCGTTGTGACAAAAAAATTAAATAATTCCCATCCTTTTTTGGAAAAATGTCAGTTTTCGTCTTACCTTGTGTGTAAGATTTCGAATATTTCCCGTTCAAAGACTTTCTTGGAAGCCATTTGTCCGCTATATGTCTACTGAAAGTAAACTCGATGTTCTCATACAGCTTGGCTTATTTTCAAATCGATTTAAGCTTGCAAGGACATCAATACGAACGTAGGTTATAAGATTTAGGCAAATGGTGTGGCTGATGTAGTACTATATGTAGACTTATATCAAGACAATAAAATGTATTAGGTAACAAAATGTTCATTAAAATTATTTGAACGAGAATTACTACTCTCGCCACTCTTGATTTCTGCTCTCTGCAATTAACTCTGACCTATGAACAAATAAATATTTTACATATCATTTAGGCTAGCGCAACGTAAAGACTGTGTATTCGGTCACCAGGAAAATCAGGTAAAGAAGAATATACACAAAAAGTTTAACATTACCAGAGAAACAGTACTCGGTAATGTTAAGTACTCTTCAAGATTAATATTCTAACAGCCGTTGCTTTTCGGTGTTGTTAAGAATGATAAACATGGAACGATCCCGATTCGAAACAGTAATGTTTTCTGATGGTACGAAATGCTTTACCAGGGGATTTCATCGCGTTTTCATTCCAGTTACATCTATTCACGAGTTAATTTAGAACTACAAATTTGCGAGAGTGGGAGAAGAAGCTTCAGCGGTCGAAAATAGGGGAATATTGTTGCAGGATTATTTAATTGTGATAATGCGTGGTATCAATCAACCTGAACAAAAAGGACGTAATCAAATTAACAATAATACAAAATCATTCGAGCCACAGTGCCTTTTTAGATTTTAATATAACGATTATGATATTTAAAAATCACTTGTACACCTCACTGAGAGGGCTGTAAGCTCCATACGAACTTTACTTCAAAACTTGAAGTAATTATGCGTTGTCATATATGATCTCCATAGTAAATAATTAAAGGAAAATTTTCAGTCTATAGAACCGACTCCAGTCAAAACTTTTGAGAAACCAGTTGCAGAAATGTTTCGCGCTATTCGTCTGAATCTGATCTCTTTTCAAATAATGAAAATCCGAAGCCATCGCCGACGAAGGACCCATAACTGCAGGTCCAATCACGGCTGATGACGCTTATGTCATGGAACGTAGCATGACATATGCTACCCTAACACGCCACCAAGAAATCTTTTTAGCCTTTGGGGAGATATTACCAGAAATTGATTATGAGGGAGTGTTCATTTGGTTGATGGCTATGATATGAAGAGGTCCTATAAGAGAGTTAGAGAATCCCGGAGTTAAATTCCATTGCACCAACCCCTCTATGTGTCTACTGTACAATTGCGTTCCCATCTTTTATTATGAATATGGTTGTGTTCTGTAAACTAATTCAAGCAAAAATTTTGACATCGTCTAAATGCTCTCGTATCAAGCAATTGGTTATGATCGACCAACACTTCAGACGGCTGGTCAATCAGGTACTTCAAAAGTCTTCAGGCAATGCCGAAAATTAGAAACTTCGAGTGCTTATCTGTCGATATTTTCAAATCGACATTTTTTATCAGCATGAAGATTTACCAGGAGAGACTTTATTCTCATTTTCCTTAGAGTGGTTTGCTATCCGAGGCATTATTAAATATTTATTGTCAAAAATACAAAACTTTGGCCATCTATAGATCGGAACATAAAGTGTGCACCTCTTATGTTCATCTTTTTGTACCTCGATCGCACCAAGAAGACATTCGTAGGCACCACCCTAACTGCCACTCATATATACCGGTAGCATTCTGTGCCCCTGATCAAAGTTGATGCTTCAAATTGCCTCGCATTATCATCATGGGCAATAACTGAGTTCCGGCTATGTTCTTTGTTGGTATCGGTGCGATTTTTCTGTCAACATCTTAAGAATAGATGTCCGTTGTGCAAGTCTTTTGTTCAGCAGTTCATGCAGTGCATTAATGTTTAAATAGTGAAATCCACCTTACCTGCCACTCATATAGGTACCGGCGCGAATCTCCGATCAACATCCATTGAAAAAATAAGTTCAGCAGTTCCTGCAACCACTCATGTATCTATAGTGAAATCCACCTTACCTGGCACTCGTAGGTACCGGCATCATCCAGCGTGAGGTACTTGACGGCCAGCGTCCACTCGGTGCTACCCTCGGGATGGTGCACACTGAACCGACGCTCCTTCGTGTAGGACGTGAGTCCTGACGTGAGAATGTGCCAGTCACGCCTCCTTACCCATGACACCTGCAAATTAACACGCGTAAATAAGTTAGTAAGTTGATGGCAGTTAAGAAATAGTTAGTGGTATATCGTAATTAAGTAATGAATAACCTTTGTAAAATTTACGTGTGGACGGAATTATGCGAACATGATACTATCAACATTTACAATCCCTCAACTAATGACTTCTGTTTTGAATTTGAGCTGGCAATTGTATCTAGATAAATTTCACATTCATTAATTATCGTGATTGAAAATAATTAATTACTCTTCGGCATTAACGAAAATGATTTAAAATACCGAGCAATGTCAATGTTAATATATTAAGAGGCTGATATTTGATGCCAAAAATACCTGACCATTTTTCGTTTCCTAATAGTGACCAACCTAGTCCCGTTTCGATATGTTTTCGACAACCGCACATCAGATGCATCTTTGAAAACTGTGAAACTTTCCTCTGAATTGCATTTGCTACTCATGGTACGAGTAGTATTTACGTTCTTTCTCCTTGCAACGCACTTGAATTATTTTGTTTGAAGCACACGCTTCTCTCGAGGCCCGATTTGGTTAATGCTTTGGAAGGTGCGTCTCTTAAAAAAGTCGGGTTGTTTGCTCCGTCGTTATATGTTCGTTTTATTCCTGAGCCATTGTATGGTACGACTTCGTCATTAATTTAGAATCTGGCTATCTACTGAGCAACTGCAAATACGTATAATTTTAGAATATATTAGTATAATTCGAGCTATTTTAATACATAATAAATATTTACCAGCAATACGCGCGCCTTTCCACTGATTTCAACACAATTTTGCAAATATCTCCATATTCGTTCAGACATCCTGACGTACTAATATTATTCGAGACATATGAGGCATAGCCGGCGTATAGCTCGAACGCCGACTCAGACAAATCACCAGAGATGCTCGGAAGTGCGCACGCATTTCGACGTTGCATCAACCTCATCAGTCCCTCGAGGGGATATGACGATCCTTTGAAGCCACAGCGCGCGATAAAGCGGACTAAAATAAATTTGTTGCAACTGGGAATTCGATCACATTCTCACATATCATTAATATACATATATTATTACTCACTTACCGTGTGAGTATTGTCTGAATCCCGTTTGCATCTTCAGTGTGTTTTTGTCTCGAATATTCACACGGTTCTCCAATGTTGCTCTTAACCCACAAGCATATACGGTAAGTGTAGTACAATACTAACCTGTCTCTCCAGTGAATGCTGTGTGCGGCAAGGCAGGAAGACGGACGAGCCGATCTGGCCGGTAATGTTGCTTACAGAATTATTCACAACTTTTGGATAGTGGTTGAGTGGGTACAGGTCCACTATTTCAAACGCTGGCTCTTCCTTCACGCCAGCAGACTTTGCGGCTTTCAAAGTAAGGTATTGCTGGGAACTGCCTACAAAAATTGTAAAGTGGTACAGCATTTGTGCAGAAAATTTCCTATTCAAACGTCAAACCTCATTAAATTCTTCTTAGGTCAATTTACAAGCCACAAACATGAAAAAATATAAATAAATTTGCGATTGGAGATTTATCGCAAAGTCTAATTATTTTGTACTGAAAGCTGTCTATAACAACCAATCACATCATTTTCAGCGATACCACTCTGAATTCTACTATGAAAATTTTTTTATACTCTAGTAACAATATAATACAAAATTGTTCATGAAGATAGCTGGTACACAAATCGAATTACCGGAAGCATCACTTCTTTATAATAACTATAGCAATTAATTTGTTTGTTACTGGTTCTGCTGTTATTGTAGACTTGGGTCACTATTTGCTTATGTACATCAAATGAGAGATGTTGTGTCAACATCGTGTTGTGTTATATTGCTAAGAGATTGAACTCGTGACATAGAAAAGTAATATAATGCTTGATATTCTGGATGGTGTTTTTCACGAACGTGCTGGCGAGGTAGAAAAGTAATACAAACTCCAGGATAAAAGATGTCTGTGCGATAAGCATGGGATTTTTTTTAAATCCTTGCTTCATAGTCTAAAGTGAGAATTAAAGGAAATTGTAGTAACAGTGGATATAAAATTAGTAAAAGTGGCAATTAAATTATTAACAGCGACAGTTAAATTTTCAAGTGAATGTAAGTTAAAAATATCCAAATAAAACAGTAGCTTGCAAGCATGAATCCAGCTGGTTGAAATTATTCAATTAAATGACTGATGAGTGGTAGAAAAAATAATCTCTAGTGCCTCTGCACTCAACGCATGAAAAATATTGCTTCGATATTAATATCTTTGTCTCCGGATATTACTTCGAACTGATGCTTAATGCACTTCATTTGAGTGCCAGAGAGCACTGTAAAATAATCACCAAGAAAACACGCGATTCAATATTTGTATATGTTTGTTTTTATCCGTTAGTTTGTGTTCGAGTGTATGTTGAATAAATGTTTCTAGCCGAGTAATGTATTTATTGGAGCATTAGTATGACAAGCGAGCTAAACTAACAACGCCATTTCGTCCGAAGTGAACATTCAATAAATAAAATACTTAAAAAAAAACTTTTTAAAAAAACACGTTTTTCTTGTGGACTAAAAAGTAGAAAATAAATTATGGTTCGCCCCAAAAAAACGTGTGTCGGGCAGATTTATGATTAAAGCGAAAAGCACACAACACTTAAATTTTGGAAATTTGATGGTTTTACTTTTTAGTCCACAAGAAAAACGTGTTTTTTTTAAAAAGTTTTTTTTTAAGTATTTTATTTTCTACTTTTTAGTCCACAAGAAAAACGATTACGACTTGATTAAGTATGACTTGACGTACGTATCGATGATACGCAGCGTTAGCGCCTGCTCGTCTAAAACGTCAGCGCCCGCACGTCATACTATATATATGTATATATATACTATATACAGTATATACTTTACTCAATTAAACTAATTTCGGTCTCTAATTACTAGTTTTTATGATTGTATCTGAAATTGTTAGGCGAAAATAGCCTGCATGCCGAATTTCAGATCTCTAGAACAATCAAAAGTGGGCTAATTTTCGTTGTCAATGTTAACAACAAACAAACAAACAAATAAACAAACAAACGCGGAGCTAAGCTAAGAAAAACGTGTTAAAAACACATCAAATATGTCGCACTACTATAGTCACTTGTATCATAAGCTCAGCCACTGCATGAATAATTGAAAAAAATACAAAATGCACTCGGAAATGGCTTATGTTTCTGGAACAGCTTGGTCCATGAAGGCTGTAATTACGTACCAAACCCAGACTTCCAACCCAATCTGCACACACTCTTCACACAGACTGTGTACCCACTCTCCACACAATACACCGACACTATGGGCTTAATTTACCCACATTACTATCAGTCTTCATATACTCTACACGCAATTCATAGATGTGAAATGATGAAACTTACTTCTGGACGCACCGTCGCCGGATGCTGTAGAGATCACGAATAACAAAAGCAACGGCGACATCGCCTCGTCTGTAGAGAAACAAGCAAAGGAAATTATTCAAATAATTTTTAATATCCCGAAATATACTCTCCTCCTTTAATGTTCTTTATTTATGAAACATTAGCAATCTATTGAGCGCACATACCACTAAAACGTTGCTTTCACTTTCGTTACAGGTAGATACTTAAATGCTGTGAAATATATTAGTACAAAAAATAATAGTATACTATACCGAGATCTAAATTTTTTGCACATAAATTTTATTGAAAATTTGTTTATCAGATATGTTGCATGCACCTCTTCTTGCTCCATAAAAATAAGAAGAATTATCTGCTTAATGAAACCATGGTGAAATGGAACCCTGTGATTCTATAGCTTATGCCTTATTTGCTGGAGCACTTCAATGAGCGCATCGACATCGTGGCACAATGGATCATAATTCTGAATGTTTTATTTCGGTGCGCATAAACTAAATGTAGTTCTAATATGATCGGAGAATTCTGAGCCTTGCTTCCATAAGCCTCTATTGCTTGCACCAGGAATGTGGTCGTTATGTTAACGGATATCTTATGAAGATTGGGGAACAATTTTGATTAACATGGTAACACCTGACAGACTGGAAACTCGTTGAATAATTGCTTTATGTAATAGAGGAATAATTCATGAGAAAAAATTATTATATGAGAATAACTTCTGTCTGAAATAGTTACCGAATTGTTTTTGGAATCTCCCAAGCGACACGATGAAAAATGTCAGAAAAAGGTTTGTTAACAGTGAGTGGGAAATTATTACAGTTTTCCAGTGCTAGCTCGATCCCCGATCGAATAATGCTCTCGTTTACGGCAAAAGGTCCGCAAAATAAGACAAGGTTTCAGTGACACCGCACAAGTTTTTTTTTTTTTGATAGAAAAACGATATTTCTATCCTATAAACTTTATTTGTGCGACTTTTGAAGAGGCATTAAAGTAAGGTCCACTCTTAAAAAGCTGTCATTGATTGCAGTAAAGCAGTAATATTACCTTACATTTTTATGATTTATCAGTGGCAAGTGCGAGCGATAGCAACACGTCACGCAACCGATATTGATTCCTGCTCTCTTGAAGGTGGGCTACGTACCGCCTTAATTAGAACTATATAAGAAACCTGGATGTCATTAAGAAAATAATGTCAAGATATCTGCATGACCAGGAGCGTTAACAATCTGGAATGATTTAGATCGCACTGAACGCAAAATCGGTTGTTATTACTAAAAAATGTCAATGCGGGACATTGGAAAGCCAAAATTTCAAACTTAATATCATCACAATTTATTACTAGTAATAATTGTAAGAATCCCTATAAAAATTGAAACTTAATAATCGAAACAAGCAACATCATCTGTCAATATGAAACCAACAACAGTGTCGGTCGTTAAACAAAACCATATATTGTGTCGGTCCAGACGAGTCAAGCAGCAGAGTATGTTCGAATTGAACAGCAGTCATTCTAAATGAAACATGTAACAGTGTCTGTTGATGAATGAAATAGGCAACCGAGTCTTTTCAATTTTTATGAAGTTTTAATTGATACGAGGTGGTTCTTTGTTTGTTTAAAGGTACAACTAATGAGGAATGTATGATGTGAATTAGACGCCTATAGAGTTATTCAATTTTTAATGAAACACTATTTTGTAAAAAGTACCAAGTATTTTGTAAAAGTGGGCTTGGGGCAAGGCGCCCATCCTTTGTCCTCTACCACAATTGCATATTTTTCGTTTAAAAATGATAAAACAACACTTTACAGTTAAAAATAAGAAAAATGTAATAAAAAATATGACATTCATTAATATATTAACAACTCAAGAAATCATATCATTAGCTTGAAAAAAATATACTCTTGGCTTATAAAATCTATCAATGACGTGAAGAAAAATATTTCATTGACATAAAAATATATATCCTTGACTTGAAAAATATATCCTTGCGATAAAAAATTTGTCCTTGACATGAAAAAATGTATCCTTGACTAGAAAAAATATATTTAGTTGATCAGAAAAAAACTTCGTTCCAGTTTCGTCCATTATCCAGATATTATATGCAGATAATTCGTACCGAATCGTGATTTCAGCCAACACCATAGAAAATCATCAACTTTTGGCTCATTGGTGTTTACTGAAATCAACTTTTGGCAAGGCAAGAGTCAATAACTCGATAATGGGTCATAAATACGCACAACCAGAAACTAAACCTGCTGCCTTGAGGCGGCAAATAAAAAAATCATGCAATATGAAGTGTAATTTGAAATTCAAAAAGCAAGTCATAGTTTTGAAAATGTCATTGAGACAAATCTAATGATGTATAACACAAGACTTCCCCATGGGCGCTTTGCCCCGTGACACGAGTGGGCCTGTTGCTCCACTAGGAATCATTTCAATTTATAGCGAGTCAACATTTTATTTTAAAAGCGAATAGTCTAAACTTGATCTCAAAACTATACCTATAAATATCACTTTCAAAATATAATTGACAATAATTTAAAAAGCTTCATCTACAGTAATCGAAAACAGTTTTATTTAGCAGCAAAAAATATTTTATCTGGGCTAAAACAGTTATTCACTAATAACTTAATAACGCAAACACTTAGCAAATCGTAAATCCGTACATTTCATCCCAGTGAAACTGTCGACCGGCGGTAGAGAACACGGACCAATATCTGCCATACTTAGCGAGAAACCCGCTATGGTCCCATGACCCGCAGTGAGCTCGCTGCCCCATGTTACCCTACCTGTACAAATAAAATTGCCTTGAAAAATCTTGTTTCGTCTGGGAAAATTTATTTTGAATCATATTAAATCTAATAAATATCATTCAATTCAATCGAATGAAAACACATTCATCATGATTACTCCTCTATAATATCCACCTTGCGGCCACCACCAATATCTATCGCGTTGTCACCGCCAATATCTATCATTCTGTCACCACACGTATCTATCACGTTGTCATCACTACTAGAAGCTTCTGATATAATCCATCACAAAAATGTCGGAGCTCAACTCCCACTCAGATCAAGATTATTATAGAAGATTTTATTGAAAAGCGATTCTACATCGAGTTTTTTCTGACTTTCACTGCGGTGAATTGAATGTTTGAGATATTAATGAGAATCTGAGCTGATGCGTTCTATGGCGTCATATTGGCAATAGAATTTTACATGTTATAGCAAGGGAAATCGTTGCATTCATAACGTTCCATCGGATGACCCAATGTAACAGCATTCCAAGCAGAATTTGAAATTTAATGCCCAATTTTATCGTCATGTGTGACAGTCAAAATGCAACTCGAATATTGGAGGTGCTGGAAGTCCCTGTAAGATTAAAACTGCAACCATTGGAGTGACTTATCGAGCAATCTGGTGTCTGGCATCCAAGTCAGGAATATCTATTCTCAGATATAGTAGATTTAAAATATATAAAAAATACAGCATAAGTAAAATTTAAAAGCCTAAAAATCATCGTTGCGAATAAAAAGCAAGTGTAGCACGTATCTGCAGCCCTCAAAACCCACTCTCATAATTTGTAAATGATGTACAGCGATGCTGCGTGGGGCATGATTGATGTTAAGCATGGCCACCATCATAGCGGGAAAAACAGTCACGCAGGAATCGGCACAAAACTCTGCGCATGTCAATCACACGACGAGCTACAGCATTCAATGCCTGCTATAGCAGGAAGTACACAACTGTTCTGCATGCATTCCATCCAGACAGGCATCCGAAAATATCTGGTAAGGAAACTCGTATATGCGTCCCTTCAAGTCAGTTTGTCCACAAACTTCTAAATTGTCTCATATTAAATTTAAATTATATTAAAGTGTTGAGCAATTTGAATAATAATGGATTCAATGTTTGTTTGAATTTTAAATAATGTATGACACGTGCAAAATGTATGAATGAAACACGTTCAAGAAAAAATGTTACTTTTTAGCATCGATCATATCAATTTTTTTTTCTCGGATGAGCATTCAAGTATGAAGATTCAGTTTTACTTTGGATTTAGGAAAATAGGGCATGAGTCCTTTTAACAAGTGGCTATCGCTAATTATTTCCAATACAGACGAAAAAATTAGAATACATATAAGGCGCAAACGTTTCATATTGTCAGTAAAGAATTGTATGCTGTATAATGTCACTTACCTTGCGTAACAAAAATCAATGAAGTTTAATTTCACCAACTTCAGGCTCTTGGCTCTGAATAATAATCACATAACACATGCCATTATACACTATCAATAAAAAGATAAAATTTTCTGCAAAAAAGTTTTCCTGTTAGATCTGTCTGGGAAAAACACTGTAAAATAAATATTTGATCATTGTATTTTTTGCTTCTGCCAGTATGCCAATAAACCAATAGTTTTCCACTGAGCTAAGAATAAACTGGGATTTAGCTATATTCATCATATTGAATGCTAAATATAGGTTAATTAAGTATATTCGGTACAGGAAAAAGTATTTTTTAAATGATACATGTGAACATCACTTCATTTATAATCTTAAACATAAATCATTCCTTAATTTCAGTCAAAGAACTTAAATAAATGAATTATATTGAAACTTGAAAAGCCATTCCAGTCCTCTCACTGATTGCAGAAAGCTGCGCAATAACGAGAAGTGACATCTGACAGCGCCTGCAATTCCTCACTGCGGTTGAATTGCGTAAAATGGGTCTGAATAATTGAGATTTGTCGGGATTTGCCAGAAAAAACTTCTCAATGAGTCCAGGTAGATGTCCGGAACAAGTTTCCAATATCGGTTGCCAATACTTCTTGTCTGTTTGTTACCAAGACAACTCTGGATCGTGGTATTTGCCAGCTACGCATAATGAAGGAAGTTTTGCCAGCCAAATTAACTTTTGGACTGCAGAAAACGAGGGAGGACATTCGGTGGTGAATGTGATAAAACTTAACTGATATATTTATCTGAATCACGCACAGTTAAATCTGTAGTTGATGAATACGTTTCTGAATTATCAAATAAATGAACTTTGACTTGCATAAATCATGTTCATAAGTAGCTTAGGAGTTTGCATCCATATTACAGTACAATTATCTTATGCGCGATGTTACAGTTTCAAGGGGCGTCAGTAAGGCAATTTAGTATTGCCAGTGATATCCAATGATAAAAATTCATTGGAAAATTAGGATGATACATGCATTAACTATTACTTACAGTTACATGACTTTCCTGTATCATCAACTGAAGATAAACACAGACCAATTGACAAATGTCTAGTCCTGAATAAAATTTCTCACGTAGAAAAACATAAAAATTAAATTAAAACGGAATGATAACATTCTATAAGCTATTGAACCAATTTTTCAATGTCATGTCGAGAATAGTTCAGAAGAAAACCAAACTTGAGGTAAAGCCTACAGCTCGGCAGCTGTCGCAGAAAGCCTAGAGGAAGTAGCTGAGTGGGAAATATTTTTTACCGAATGAATAAAAATAGCGTGAGGCTGTGGCAGGACAGACGATGCAAGACGCACGCTATATGAGGATTTGTTGCCGCATAGATTGTGGTCGGCTGGTGGATCTGTTGCTGCAGTGACGTGGCTCGAATTATGCTACACGAGGATCTGTTGCCGCAGATACGCTGGTCGGATCGCACTTCACGAGGATCTGTTGCTGCAGTGACGGTGGTCGGCTTACGCTACATGAGGATCTGTTGCAGAGATGATGGTTGGTTATCACTGTGTGAGGATTTTTTGCCGCGGAGACGGTGTTCGTCTCGCACTGTACGTTGATCTTGAACTGCAGAGAGAAAGTCTGGGTCACGCCATTGTACGTGTAGGTTAGCCGAGTGAGTCGAATTACAAATAAATTATCGAATTTATCCCTCGCCTGAATGGGATTATCGCAGCACAGTAAAATAATATTTACAGTAGTTTCAAAAAGCAACTAAGAATTTTATTAGATCAAAAACAATGATAATAAACACAATAATCTGTCGTAAGTTCAGTTACTTTATAAATTTTATTCACTATTCAGTGAAATTATCTAAAATCCGTTAACATTTGCTGTATTAGCTGATTTGTTCTGACAATGAATGAGAAATTTTGCATGACGATTGGGATACTCGTAATTTTAGTCGCAATATGTGAGCTTCACTTTCGAATTGGCAATTAAGATTTCTAAACAGGTTTTAAATAAAAACACTCAATAAACAGATAATATTTCTGAAGTGATTTGCCGTGAGTTCGCTAATATTTAATAAAATATTATAGTTTTAGGCTGTCTATGTTCAAGTTTATGCATAATAATTTAAAGCGGGTGAAGAAGTACTGAAATTACAAATTCCGGTTATTTGATCGCTAATAAACATCGTGATCTGTTCAAATTTGCCTTTTCAAATATTATGCGAAATGAAATGCGAGCGGAATATTCACGTCCAAATTTCAAGAGGCAATCAACGTCAGAGTTTAGTTTTAGTTCATGAAGGAAACCAAGCCCACGGTAGCACTCGACGGAGCTCAAATATGCTTTTTATCTCATTATAAACACGCCAGAAACTTCTTCACAAGGTTCGTTGCATCTTCAGCCTTATTAAGCGTCTGGGATTCATTTAATTGAAGTTATTGTCAATGGCACTCAAGGGGCCACCTCGACCTCACGACGATGGCACTCAGACTGCTAATATTCCCAAATATCATCTTATGATGAATAAATTTCTCAACATTCTATTATCATATTAAAATTTTAAGGAAATCATATCGTAAGTTGTCGGCAAAAATTTAATCCCTGAAGCTACGGTAAAATTTTTATGTTTCAGTCGATTGCCAGAAATTCCTTGTATAACTCAAAAAACATTTCGACTTCATGCATATTCAGCAAACTGCTGGCCTCTAAATTTATTTTCAAAGTAACACTGCATATTGAATCAGTTGGCAATGCAACGAATGCACAACATTAACCGCACACCGGATGATACAGTGGAAATCATGTAGCTGTGATTCACAGCTAGAAATTCAGAAACTTTAGAGTTTTTTGGTTTACATAAAAAATATGGAATTGCTCGATATGTTGCGATGCGTAGTAATTGGATGAATAATTCTAACGATCTAAACACCCTCTTTATGAATAAGTTTGGGAAAGCGTAACTTTCTTTGATGTTCAGAGGCTAAAAAAGAAAGAGTTCAGTAAAAATGTCATCACTCATATTATTCACCGTTTTCATCTCCTATCGAAATTGTCATGAAAATTATTCCTAGAGCATTTAGAAACTTCAAAAGATCGCTTAAACTTTCGCTGAAATTCTATTATTAATTTTTCTTATATTATCCTAATTTATGTTAAAAAATACACAGAAAAACGAAGCTCCAAGTACACGACACTGAAGGCGGTCGATGTCACGGAGCAGCACACGTGCTTGCGGCACAGCTGCGCCTTGCACACTGAGGGTCGAGCTGATGAGAAAGCTTCGTGATGTCCACGGGGCCAAATGATATAACAATAAAATGAACTGAATTATCACGCTGGTATATATCAGTATTGAATATTTCTTCCTTATCGTATGCTATGTCGGCAGAAGGAATTAAAAATACTTGTAACATTTAATTTATTAATTTTAATTTTTAACGTAATTTTTAGTTACAATTATAAAGATTACAATGATTCTTGCCTTACAAACCAAACATGAAAAAAAATAAAAAAATAAAACAAAGCTAATTATTGCGCATGTCGAGACCTCGATATTTAGGCGCCAAAATTGGAATTCAAATTTATTGTGTGACTGGGAGAACGCTGTATTTTCCAGCAAATGAGGTTGTATATCATAGTGGGGATCAGCTCAGCGAATTTAGAGGCATTTGCAAATGTAATTAAATACCAGGTGTAAAATCCTTAGAGTTTTAAAGCAGCGATACACACAAGGTTTGTACCTGTATATCATATTCTTTATGTCATTCCAGTCAATGTCTCCAGCTGACGGCTGAAGTAGGTTGAAAAAACTAGCATATATTATTTATCGCAAAATTTCGATATTTTCTACTGTTTTGCTTACAATAATATTACTTACTAGTGAACCGTCGAATCGAAGATCCCACTCACTTTTGCTGAATTTTCAACAACAAGAAAAACAACCAGAAGCACGGATAACTGAGCAAAGAAATTGAAGAAGTTACACATATCCTCTGCGTTCAACATGCGGGTTCATTGTGGTCTCACTAAAATGAGAAGAGGTGTAACCGAAAGAAGGTATTGAGGTTCATTAGAGTGATTGTGATCACAATAGGTCACTCAAGTCATGGAGGGTCATAAAGAAACGAAGAAGAAGCCACTTTATTTGCCGTCAATGTTTGCCCAATGAAGGCAAGTCCACTGTGCCGAGCTCGAGGCAACATGAAAAACAGCAATGGAGAACCTCCCAACAGGCCGCCCTTGGTACAACGCAGCATGAAATAATGACTTTAAAATACAATCTGTCTGTTATGATTGATGAAAAAAATTCATTTCAATTGAATGAAACGAAATATATACTTAAACAACAAATAGAATCATTCCTACAATATTTTTTGCATGTTTTCTGAAGTAATTTAATGTAATATAATTATATGATACGTGTTCTATTATACATATTAAATAATGATATAATACAATACAATATAATATGATCTAATATAATATAATATAATATATTGTAATATAATATAATATTATATTATACAATATAATATGTTAAATATAATACAATACAATATAATATAATATAAAATAATATAATATATTTTAATGTAATATAATTTTATATTATACAATATAATATGATATAATACAATGTGTGTTAAATAAGATGAGAAGTATGCAGATGCTCGATACATTAATGTCAGGCCAAGCCTTCATCAAATTCATGAGTGTCATGAATATTAAACCCCACAACCCTTTGAGACACCTTCTTGGCTACGGCTCGATACCCATCACAGTAAACTGAAGCAGTTCTTCGACAGATGCTTTGACGTAAAATTACTCTTAATGACACTTAAAAATTGTTATCATTTATTCTCTTTTCGTGTAATCATGTTCCTTGTGGGGCTAATGAGATCCCTAATAGCCTCAACAATTCAATATTCATGCTAAAAACTCGCAATAGAAGGTCTTAACCTACGTAACAGTTTTTCTCCCCCTTTTTTCAGTGACCTTGTTTGATATTTACAATACAAACTAATGCGTAAACAGATTTTTTATACCCCAAGAGAATCGCAAGGAATAATTCTGAAATTCCCAGAACAATTCTGTAATACACATATGAATGATTCGTTGTAATAGTGACGACTGTCTATTTACCACGTTTTTCTTAGCTTCGCTTCGTGTCCGTCTGTCATCGCTTCGTGTCCGTCTGTCATCGCTTCGTGTCCGTCTGTCATCGCTTCGTGTCCGGCTGTCATCGCTTCGTGTCCGTCTGTCATCAAAAATTCAAACCTTAACTTAGAGCACTTCTACATGGATTTCTTCATGCTTAACTATTCAACCTACCCTCGAAAGCTCGAAAATCTATGACTTCCATACTCTCTGCTACGGTAAAATACTCTCATAGAACACGACGATATTACATGAGCTCCTTTATAAATCCGTTTTCAAAGCTCCCGCAGACGCATCGGAACAGAATTTATACGAAATTTAATGGGAGTTTCTCTAACTTTGACTTCATCGAGGGACGATAATTTACGGGATTGTATAACCCGGACATTGTTCGTAGTATTTGAGGAGTCTGGACACCGCAAGTGCCCACAAAAACTTAACACAAACTCACAAGAAGCGTTTGCGGAGGACTGGAATTTTGCATGGAAACCTCTAATGCTACGCAAATCGGCTTCAAATGATATCTTAGGAAAAACCTTCGTGTAGCAGAGGTGTTTGAAGTAATTTAAATAACTATTTTTTGAATTCAAAAGGCCCTGGGAATTAATTATTCATGAAAAACGAGTTATTTTACATGTGAAAACAAAAATTGTCAGTACATCATTGATTTTAAATTCTGATACGCACAGAATTGCTGTTTAGATTGCTTATGATCTCTTGTTCGAAAACTTATTTACTATATCTCTTGAGAAATGCCTCTCCATTGTAGGAAGGTTCTTAAACTACAGCAGTACAGCCGAATGCTTCATCACAAAAAGTGCTAACAAAAGTCGTTGTCTATAGAAGTGCGTGTTTGTAGAGCAAATAAAATGCTTGCAAGGCCTCGGTAATGAGCCCTTTTGCATCACAATCATCCAGTAATTCCAGATAATCACAGGTTGAATGTGCCATCAAAAAAGGATCGAGCTAGATTGTGTCCCTTTTCTCAACATTTCCTCAACCTTTCCCGAGTCTCCAACCTCAGCAAGACGGCATGAAGCAATGTTGTGGGTTTAGTGGCAAGCAAAGGATGAATGAAAATGATAAACGAAAACTATAAAAAATAAATAAACTTCAAATGCAATAATACAAGAATATAAAACAATAAATCGTGTGTTTCCTGTGCTCATATCTATTACACAGTGATCGTGTCTTAGTTTCGGATTCAAGATTCGAGAACTAGCAACAATTTGGAACTAGCAACAACAAAAGCAGAAAATAATGAAAAACAGACCAATAAATATTAGAGTGCTAAGATAAAAATCATGAACACCTCTAAATGCCACCACTGAATTGAACGAGAAAATTATCACAAAATGAACAAACCAAATTAATGATGAAGTAGCGCGTACCTCCGTGGCAGATCACACAGCAATGAATAGGTGCAGAAAATACACAGCGAGGTCACGTTCGAGGTAACTTAAAACCAAAAATCAGAATACCTTAATGGGATAAAACACTATTGCAGTGCATCCTCTAACAGCGTATTCAACATCTCTAAAATATTTTTCATTCTTAGAATACATATTGTCAAAAATAATTTGAAATTGATGAATATGTTAAATAATTAATTTATGCTGTTGAGCATGAATTGAATCCTCTAAATAATGCACTCGACCTCTCCAGAAAAGTTCAATATATTCAACCCTGCAGTGGTGATGGATGCGTGTGAACTTGTTAACAAATCTAGCGTCTAATTTAAAGATATTATTTCTATCCACAAAAATCACTGCTATAAGCAACCCATACATTTTCCTATTGATAGTATGCAAGAGTTCAAAATTATTGTTTGATCCAATCAAATATTTCAGACTATCAGATTAAGAGATCGAAATCAAAACTCTAACGACTGAACAATTCTTATAAAATTTTCGGCTCCTTATTAAATTAATGCAAAAGTCATCACATCGCAGAAGGTCTCACTGTTAAAAAAATGTTTCTCTAATTAAAAAAACGTGAACATTGCTAGCTCGTAATCTAAAACTTATTAAACAAACAAAATTTTTAGAGTTCTGTGAGTTTTTAGCTCCTCATCAAGACACGAACGCTCACACTTTTTTATCAGCTAGAAGATATCTGCTCAATTTTGTTCTCATATTACATCCTTTACGTATTTTAAAAGAATCTACTTTATGGGTTCATCACCAATCTATGTTAATAATTCTTAATAACTCTCATCATTCAAGTTTATTTTCTATTTATCTAAAAATAGCTTACCATTATTGCTTATCGTATATAATTAATGATAATTGTAATAAATGGTTAGAATTAATTATTAATTTTTAATTTTGTGCGCAATAACTCTGGAACTATGACAGTGGAAAGAGCATTAACGGGAGCATTACACTTCAGATTTGATTTAATTAATTATATTCACTCCTTAATCGTTAAGGTTACAGATAAATATGTAAAAGAAATTTTGAATAATAGCTAAATAGCTAAGAAAAAAGAAGTTGCAACATTATCTTTATTTGAATAAAAATAAAACTTTACAATTTTCGAGAGGAAGTTGGGCAGAAACTTTTCTCCCTGCCATTGCCATTTTTGCTCGAAAAACCTTTGCATAAAAATTCACCAAATCCGGAGCTCGAGAAGCTGCAGTAGTGTGCGATACATAAATACTTTCGAAGTAGCACGTGCTATTCTCTTTAAGTTCCTTAGAATCTTGTGAAAATCTTCCACAACGTAGGAGTCGCTAGATTTATTTGCAAATTCCCAGGCTGCCGTTTGATGCAAGTTTCAAAGATTTCTACTCTATTCAAAATGTTTATTAATTGAGGAGTATGTATAAAATATTTACCTCGGCATGCCATTTTTAACGCATTTTCTCATTTATGAAAAAATGCACTATTGTGCTCGACATGTCCGTCTGTCCGCCTATCTGTCCGTATGTCTGTCCGTCCGTGATTTCACGTTTTCGTAGACGAGAAAATGCGCTCTCTGTCACTCACTGCAGTGAGCACTGAGTTATATTTATTTTCTATTTGATGCGTTCAAATATTGAAAACTACAAATAGATATCACTCAAAAGATTTATGTACGTATCGTTTATGATACAATTAAACACCATTTGCATCAATGTATGAT
Organism: Hyalella azteca; assembly: GCF_000764305.2. Classification (NCBI taxonomy): domain Eukaryota; kingdom Metazoa; phylum Arthropoda; class Malacostraca; order Amphipoda; family Hyalellidae; genus Hyalella; species Hyalella azteca. The sequence continues at coordinate 94,730 of NW_025944349.1, forward strand.
TATAAGCTGCGATATCTTAAATATAGCCAAAGTTTATAACCACAATAATTTTATTATAGCAGTTTAATGCTCATACAACTTGTTATCCAAGATAAACAATTTTATTTTTTTAGCGGCTGCGTACCAGTTCAGTCCTGCGCAGTCGCTGTGACCTTACTTTACCTTATGACCTTATGATGAATTCGGGACTTCCTAGTCCCTGGTAACGCTGATGCGCCGCCTTCGTCGTCCTCCGTCTCCGAGTCGTCGCTAGACAGGTCACCCCACCCTCGGGCCCCGGATGTAATGTTGGACGTGTTCCGTCTATTTGCCCTCCTTTGGGCCAGCTGATGCAACATGCTGTTGCTTGTCACTTGCTGATGGTAGTTTCTCATTACTGGACAATCCGGGATCTTTCACAGTCACTTGTCCAGTCGTCTCTTGAATGTTGCAAGGGTGAACTCCCCTCCTCTCAGCGTTTTTGGCAAGGCATTAAAGAGCCTCGGTCCTACCACGGACAGTGACCCCTCACGAAGAGTCTGTACTCTGGCTATGGCACGGTTATTAAATGGGGGAACCTCGCACCGTCTCCCTCTCCTTTCATTGTAAAGTGTCACTATTCTGGAGGTCTCACTCTCAAAGTTGGGAGCCAGTCCGGTTATCATCTTCCAAGTGTACAGTATGATATACCTTTTACTTCTCCTCTCTAGTGAGTACTGCCCCAGGTGTTTCAGCCTTCCCCAGCTAGTAGATCAGGTTCAGCTCCCTCATGCCGCTGATCCTGTACGTGAAGGTCCGCTGCACTGCCTCCAGTTTCCGCACCGCACCCGCCTTGAGTGGCGACCAAAGTTAGCAGCAATACTCAAGATTGGGGAGCACGAGGGCTCTGAAGAGTGTAATCATTGGCGCTGCTTCGCTCGTTCGAAATGTCCGCCATATCCACCCCATCCGTTGCCAGCTGCGCGCAACTATTTCCTCGATATGGGCATCGAACGTGGCTTCAGTACTCATCAACACTCCGAGATCTCGAACTAGTTGCTTGTCCTCAATTTCTGTGCCATCTGATGATAAGTAGCGCTGTGGAATCCCGATCTCTGTGTGGACTCTGTATCTCATCACTTCGAACTTGGTGCCGTTCGAACTTGGTGTGCGTCATTTCAGTCTTGCACAGTCGCTGTGTACCATTTCATGCAGTAGCACTCAGTCGCTGTTTACCATTTCAGTGTCTCTCAGTCGCTGTTTGCCATTTCAGTGTCTCTCAGTCGCTGTTTACCATTTCAGTGTTACTCAGTCGCTGTTCCATTTCAGTGTCTCTCAGTCGCTGTATAATGCTCATCGAAGAGAAACAACTTTTTCGTGATACAGTTCGAAATGGAAGAGAAACAACTTGTTCGTGATCTAGGAGTGTTGATGAATACTCAGGTCAATTTTGGTGATCACGTAACGGCAATAACCGCAAGAGGTAGGCGACAGATGGGGTGGATCTGGTGGACGTTCAGAACAAGAGAAGCGGAACCGATGATCACACTCTTTAGAGCCCTTGTAATACCAATTCTCGAATACTGCTGCCAGCTCTGGACCCCGTTCACACTCGGCGCAGTGCGGCAACTGGAAGGTGTCCAGCGAACCTTCACTTCAAGGATTAGAGGGATGGAAGAGTTGAACTACTGGGAGAGGTTGAGGCGCCTGGGTCTGGACCTACTCACTGCAGAGGAGACGGGAGAGGTATTTCATTCTGTACACATGGAAAATGATAACCGGAATGGTGCCAAACTTCGAGAACGAGACCTTCAGGATTGAGACATATCATAACGAGAGAAAGGGGAGACTGTGCAAGATCCCCCCATTACGTAACAGATCCGCAGTCAGATTTCAATCCCTGCGGGAAAGATCACTTTCCGTGGCAGGGCCAAGGCTGTTCAACGTCCTGCCAAAGGATCTAAGAGAAGGGGAGTTCACCCTGGAGACCTTCAAGAGACAACTGGACGTTTTCCGGGGCACAATCCCAGATCGACCTCCCCTGCAACACTACCAGCGGCGAGAAGCGAGCAACAGCATCGTGCATCAGGTGGCCCAAATGAGGGCGGATGGAGGATAATCAGAGGCGGCGATCCATCGTGGCCTAGGACTGCTATGTCCCAAACAAGTACCAAGATTACCAAGATTACCAAGATTACAATTTCAGTGTCTCTCAGTCGCTGTGTACAATTTCAGTGTCTCTCAGTCGCTGTGAACCATTTCAGTGTCTCTCAGTCGCTGTGTACAATTTCAGTGTCTCTCAGTCGCTGTGAACCATGTCAGTGTCTCTCAGTCGATGTTTATCATTTCAGTCCCGCACAGCGTCAGCTATCCACTGTACCCATCGCTCTATATACAAGGTAACCACAGAACTTTGTCTGTGAAAACCACTGGCATCTCAAGCAAACGATGTCTGGCGTCGCCGATGCTGCTCAGAATCAGAATTGAGATTGCGACCTCGGAAAGGAAAACGCGAGAGCAATCTCCTTTGGAAAAAAGGTAATTTGGTCACATCGGGTTTGCTGCTTCACGTAATCTCGATAATACGAAATTGTTCCGGCGGAAAAGAAATTAAGTTAGGTTTTGGTTGTGTGACGCATGATATTTACACCGAATGATGTTACAACACCTTGGATATATCTTGGTGAACGTCCACAGGATCACACAGCTTTTGGTGTATATTGAAATGGTGGCGGGAATGATGACCTATTTCAACTCAAGTATCCTGCCGTTATCATGGGAATCGATATTTCAACATATGATATGTTTAATACATGAATCAGATGGAGAAACTTCAGCCAAACCTATATACAGTATAGTGACTTGAGAAGCAAAATACGTTATTATACCGAGCTCAGCTCAATGAGACGTATAATATTTGTTGTTCTTCATCTCAGTGCGATATATTAAAAAAAATGTTAGTAAAAAATATATAAAAACTACTTTACAATTCATTTGAGATTTGGCATAATATAAATTTTCAATAAAAAATACAGAAAGAGAAGAAATGCAGGAAGACGTTATTAAAGCATATCGTCTATTCATTTAAGATAAATAGATGACTGGGCTCATTAAGCATGATGATACTAATTTTGAGATCATTATTCCACATCAGGATTTCTAAACTCATGTCATTGAAAAATCAAAATTGCTATCGACGTTATTTTCTCTATTCAAAACCCACAGGAATATAATGATTTACATAAGATGCAGCAAAATCACATTTAACTTCGTACATAACAATAAAACATTTCAATATAAGACGGTGATCCAACTCAAGTGAAAGATCTGTTTTAAAAAGAATAAGAAAATATCATACAGCTACTTTTACAGGCACAAACTGGGTTGGCCTTAGTCGGGGTTTCAGCTGTCACGATGGGCAGATTTATTGCGTCAGTCTCGACCAATTGTTGGCCGGACAAGCAAAGAAATGCGCGCTCTGCCTTTAGGGTCCCAACTGCAACAGGCGGCGGTAGGGATTACATGTGAGTGCCTGGTTTGGAGACAACTTGAATTTCTCTGGAGACCAGCCGCAGCGAAGTTTTCCCATCTAAGAAGAATACAAGTAATTTTTAATGTGCAAGTCAGTGTTGATGATGTGTAAGAAAATATTTATATTGTCTTTCCGATTTTATATGTGTTATATTTTTTGTGTTGCATATGTATGTATTTTATATGTATTTGTATTTTTATTTATTTATATTTATATTAATATTAAATGGCAGGATTTACTTGTTTACACACGTGCGATCGATGACCAGAGAATTCGTTGATTTCTATTATCAGTGAATGGAACTTTTCTTCGGATGGACGGTAGATCAAAAGGCAAGTTTTAGGAAGTAATTCTTATTTATTAACGACATTCATTTTCAAGTTAAAGAAGCATTAAACATTGAAATTTTGGTGGAAATAAGTACATAATATAAGTAACTAGGATACAACAGTAAAATTTTGGACCAAAAATTACTCGGAAAATTCAGAGTTCAGACAAATCCGGTAGTCAGAAAATAGATAGCTGGGATCCAATCTGTAGAGATGAGGAGTTCAGCTATCGCCGGTCGTTTGTTGTCGGGCCACTGCTTGATCACGATGCTGGTGAATACGTTCAGCACAATGCGAGTGACGGTCTGGTTGTAAGCTTGTCTCGCGTGGTACACCTGCCCTCCAGTCTGAAGGTAGCTAACGAGACAGCGGCTCGGTGTCTTGATTGTTAGTCCAATCTGTCCGATGTTGTCTAAAACATGAAGAAGTCTACAACCTTCTTTGAAGCAAAATTTATAGACTACACCGGCCTCTCGGAAAACTCGCGCGTTTTTGCAAGGGTCTTTCTTGCGTTTAGTTTGGAATTTGACATTGTTGTTAAGAGTGTCACATAGCCTGTTGAATTCATCGACGATTTTGAGATGAACTTGCTTGCTTTGAGACCTGCTATGGCAGAGAGCTTGTCTCTGGTGGTAGGAGAAACGGCAGTTCAATGTCGCAGTTGTCACTCCAATACCTCCAATGTAATCCACAACGTGAAGAAGTCTACAACCTTCTTTGAAGTAAAATTTATAGAATACACCGGCCTCTTGGAGAACTCTCGCTTTTTTGCTGGAGCCGTTTTTCGGTATAGTCCGGGGTTTGACTTTGTTGCCAAGGGTGTCACGGAGCCAGTCGAATTCATCGACGATCTTGAGATGATGCTGCTCGATTGTAATACTTTGAGACCTTGTCTGGTTTAGAGCTTGTCTCTGGTGGTAGGAGAAACGGCTGTCCAATGTCGTAGTTGTTACTGCAATCACCCGAATGCAATCCAAATAATGAAGAAGTCTACAACCTTCTTTGGGGCAAAATTTACAGATTACACCAGTCTCTCGCAGAACTCCCACTTCTTTGCAATGGCCATTGCTCAGTATAGTCCGGGGTTTGACGTTGTGGTCATGGGTGTCACGGAGCCAGTTCAATTCATCGATGTTCTTGAGATGAAGCTGCTCGATTGGAATATTTTGAGGTCGGTTCAGATACTTTTTACTAAACGTCGTTAATAAATAAGAATTACTTCCTAAAACTTGCCTTTTGATTTACCGTCCATCCGAAGAAAAGTTCCATTCACTGATTATATTTATATGTGTATGTATTTCTTTTTTATTTTATTAGTACTTAGGTATATCAGGTAACAGTTTCATTTAAACTCGGCCTCATAAATTTGGTTACTTCTTCGCAAAGTTGATTTCGTGGAAATAGTGTATAGCTAAATTTCAAACCTTTCCAATTTTGCGTATTTGAATAGAAAAAGTGAATCACTAATGAGCCTTCCAGTTTTGGAGCGTTTTATGTACGTACATATTTTTTTAGTTGTTAATGAATCATTGACAGTTCCATGTAAATTAAACAAGCGATCTTTTCTCGATAAATGTTTGCTTATATTAATTATGCTTATTCTTTATCGGTTAACAATAAAAACTTGATTTCACGCAAAATTATCAGCATTTCTTGTGAGTATCCCAGTAAGTTCAACAGAGTATTTAATTTGTGATGCTATATTCTACATTTAAAAATTCCTTGTCTGATGACTCGCCATAAATTACTACTTCTTGAGGTCCAAGCAAGATTCCTATCACGGAATCTGCAAGTTAAAAATAGAGTAAACCGCGCAATTATGTTTATTATCTTGACAGAAATTTCTGTGTTCCAGAACTGATTTGCAGTGGTCACCACTTATGGTGTCATAATATTCGCCTGAAAGAATTGCCTAGAAAGTTTCATCAAAGAGAGTCTTGCAAGCAGGGTTGGTAATGATTAAATCAAAATGATTAAATCATGTGATTAAATCACTTGATTTTTTCATAAAAAAAATCACTTAATCATAAAATCACTTGATTTTTTTTTTATTTTTTTATTTATTCGTTTTTTCATATATTTAAATATATTGAGTGGCAGTCTTTAATTTATATTGAGGTATTATTATTCATGGTTTAGTATAAATGTACTATGAATGACAAATTTGTATATAAACTTGTTGCCTTTATAGTGTATTAGGTTCCAATAAATTAAATTAAATAATTGAATTGAATTTTTGGTACAGAGGCATCAAGTTTGCAATACATTGTACGCAGCTAGCAGCTTAGCTAATTCTTATAAGGCTATAAGTAGTCTTTAACTATTTGACTATTTGTTATATATTGATTACAATACACAATTTGGATGTGTTAGCTAGCTTATACAGGGTGGGGCATAACTGATTGAACAGTTTTGAGGCAAAATAAAAGAGTAACGGAGGTACATAGAGAAGAAAGTTTATTTTCCTCAAGATTAGCATAACATACCATTTAAAATACTTATGTTTTGAGAACGATATCAGGAAGATGGTGTTTGTTAGCTGCATCACACTGTTGGAGACTTGGAGTCGTCCTCAGAAGGTTCCTACAGCAGGTTCAAACATATGGCAAGGTATGGCCATAACCTCTGCTACAATAATCCGTTCCCTTAGCTGTGGTAGGGTGTGAGGGTGACTTCTGAATACCTTCTCTTTTAGATGTCCCCAAAGAAAGAAATCGCAATTGCTCATATCAGGTGACCTCTCAGGCCACTGTAAATCACCCCTCAGAGTCTGGGAACATGCGTTTCAAAACATTGAGTGACATTCGGGCTGTGTGAGCTGTAGCCCCATTCTGCTGGAACCATACGTCTCCCAATGCTTCAGTTTCAACAATGTTTCCCATCATGGGCTGCAAGAAATTTTGCAACATTGCAGCATAGCGATTGGAATTCACTGTTACGGTTACTCCCTCCTCTGAGAACGACTCCAAACGTGTGTTGCTGCTAACGGCCCCCATCTTCCAGATATTTTTTCAAAACATAAGTATTCTAAATGGTATGTTATGCTAACCTCTAGGAAAATAAACTTTCTTCTTTATGCACCTCCATTACTGTTTTATTTTACCTCAAAACTGCTCAATCGGTTCTCCCCACCCTGTATATTAAGAGGTTGAGATTGTATTGACCTTTTAGGCAATTATAGAGATTTTCCACCCTAATACGAGTATTCTAATTAAAATATTTAATATCAATCTTTAAATATGTGAACTTAAAACTAGAAACAAAACAATTACAATTAAAACACTATATATAAAATATTTAAATGCAATGAATGGATATAAAATATTTGAATTGTGCACATGTTTATTTCAAACAGTATTAGATTTTTTCATTACTTAAGTCTCGTTTCAAGTCGTATGAGGTTTGTTTGGTTATCGTTCAGTTTATGTTTAGTATTGATTTATTGGTCTGAATTAAATGGGAACAGTGCAGTCAGTCACTCAGTCACTACTAGTTGGTGTGTATAGAGGGTAGAGTCTGGTAGATTTATAGGACATAAAACTAGTAGATCTATTGATAGTGCTGTGCACTGTGCTATCAGCTACAGTCACTACTAGTCGGTGTGTATAGAGGGTAGAGTCTGGTAGATTTATAGGACATAAAACTAGTAGATCTATTGATAGTGCTGTGCACTGTGCTATCAGCTACCTATCTGTTATGTGACTCTTCAATGTTTAGAAGATCTGCATTCCTGAAGTGTTTTTGTATATTGAAGCCAGTTAAATGGTCAATATTTAGCTCATTACCTTGCTCCATACAAACTTCACATAGCTAATGAATAGGCTTACAAATAATTGTTTACCCAAAAATCCCTAAGTGTTAAACACCACCTTGGCCTGCTGGCCATTATTGAAGGCAATAAGTGCCTTTTTTAGCCATCCATTATGATCCATATACTGTTATTGTTAGTAGGCTAATTGCAACATAAAAAATAACACTTCAAAAAGACAAAGAAGATGATAAAATAAAAAATCTAATAAATAAAAAAAATCATAAAAAATAAAAAAAATCACTGATTTTTGATTATTTTTTATTTTCTTAAAAAAATCAAAAAAATCACCAACCCTGCTTGCAAGCCACAATTCTTTGGTGATTTTTGTATATTATTAATCTAATCTCCATTCTAACTTCAACCTTTCAACTTATCAAAATTTTTATTGTTGTACGTACCCACGACTAACGACCGAGTCTTTTATCGTCACTAAGGACACCCCTTAAAACTGTTCGGGTATGATTTACGGCATGGCTATAAATATGTGATATCTGCAAGTATGTATCCTATATTATGTATTGTGTTTCAATATAATGATACAAGCGTCATTTGCAAATGGGTAAGAAATATTAAATAAAATAATAAACTGTGCCTGTGGGACGCTTAATTTCCACGGAGTTGACGTCACTTAAGAATGATGATAAAGATATTTCCGAGTCATAATGCGGGAGCAGCCAGCGTCTCTACTGTAAAGTTGTAGATGCTACTGAAAGTTTCCTCGTAGCTGCGACATGTGTGCGTAGATCTTGTCTAATATCTACATGACGAACTACAGGAAACAATTATTTTTTTTTTTAAATTTAACGTAACAGAAGCTATTTAGGCAGATTTATGGTAATTTCATGAACTGCGCTTCAAATCTAAACTTAAGTGACGACGAGCCAGTCAAATCGGATAAAGCTGCTTTTTTAGTAAATTTTAATATTTAATAATAACAAGATTCATCCATGTATCAGCTTTCAGGTATACAATTTTCAATGTGGACTTTGCCGTTACAGCCGTAATTAGCTAGAGTGCATTTTAATAAATTCCTCGATAATAACAAATACCAACCATCGTTTCTCATTTTACCGTGAAAAATGTTCACATGGTTTAAAGAGGTCCCTAATTTAATAAATACAAAGATAACAGAAATATCAGCAATACAATAGATGGAATTTCACTACTCAGCATTCAATTCCCTCATAATCAGTTATACTCCAGCCCATTGAACCTTCTCGCTCATGCAGAAGCGTAAACTATAAGAAGCTTCCATGCTAAGAGTTCAATGTCTCAGTGACATCCATGAGAGGTTCGCTAATTAGGCGATGTGAAGCTTCTAGAAGCTGTCATAGACGAGTCTCCAAGTGCAAAATTCTAGATATTTACGTCTTAAACTCATTTCTAATTAAATGACTCAGCTATAGCAGCTTAGAATTAATATTATTCTCAAGACTTACTCCTCCTGCAATTAGCCTGCTACTCCAACAGACTCCGGTTATCCGCTTGGTATCATTGCTACCGTGAATTCATCACCAGAATTGCAAAGGTTGCGCGCTCTGTTCTGAAATTACAAGCAATGCAGAGCTACTTATCTACTCCGCAAATTGTATATCGTGGACGGCATACGATGCGGCTGATTCTGATATTCTGCAATTTTTAAAGCGGCATATTTTTTGGATAATAAAATGACCATTGTATGTTTTCAAATTGAAAATTGCTTAAAATATATTATAAACAAAATGTTGACCCATTTTTCTTTTTAAAATGAATATTTAATATTATACCTTCTATCTAAATTAAAATTTAAATGTCACACAGAACATTCTTTTAAACCAAATTGAAGAACTTCATTTCGCATCATAATAAAAATTAAAAATCGGATTTTAAATCGTATTTTCCATGGCGTAGAACTCTAAGAAACTATTGAAATATGTGGCATACGGAGAAAAATAAACCATAACAGCAAATCAAGTAGCAGCGAGCGTAAGGCTAAACTTTACAAAAAAGTAAGAATAAATGGTTGAGCTAATATCTGAAGGCTTTTGTTACAGTGATATGAGAGCGCAAAAATTTCACAAGCCTTCATACACATTAACACGTACCGAAAAATTCGCTTCTACAATTAATTGTTGGTACAAATCAGTGTCGCTACATCGCGGATATTCGAACAACACAGTGGGGATATAAACGTGGCTATCGCCATCTGTGATCGAACAATTTATTAAATGCACGGCAAATAGAATGATTTGGGTTGCACTTTGTGTTCAAGCAACACGCACGAAATTAATGTATCGTCATTATAGAGAAGCCTATTCGGAATTGGATAAATAAAACGAATTTTATAGAGCAAACTACCCATATAAAGGTTCCATAACAATATATGCAAGCTGATAAAAATTAAACAATGACTATAAACGTTAATTAATCTTAAATATCGATCTCAGGCAAGCTAAATAAGTTGGCTTGTCACCTTCAGCCGATATCCTTCAATTTTGCTAAATTAAAAAATTCACTGAATAATTTTTATATTAAGTTCTAATGCAATATTAATTTGTATACCTTTTCTCAGTGGTATTTGTATATATGTTATCTTCAAAATTATCACTTCATGAAATTAATGATGTGATTCTTCAAGAAAATTATAATTTTTCATAATAAAATTGAACAACGTAATCTTGAAACCCGGGGTTATGAGAGCAGCGTCCTGAAGTCAAAATCAAATTAATGAAATGTTGAGTCGGTGTTGGCTTATGCATTAGCAGCCTCGAAGCAATTAAACAATGCTATTATCAAATCTATATTCTTTCCAAACGAGTCAAGTGAAAGCTAATAGAATTAAGAGTGGCTAAGATTCAATAATAAAATATTCTAGCCGTGATGCGATTGAACTACTTTAAATTAAACCATTAATTTATGAAGCGAAGAGACTGAGTGGAAAATAAATACAACAGGAATTATTAATTTCATTAGAATTTAGGCATCCGAATGAATTAATTATTAGTATTTTCTGTCCTATTTTTTCAATTTTTTTAGAATAGCAATTTCCGGTAAAGTTATTGTTAAATTCCTCTTTTTCATATGCACTTTTCTTGTTTATTTTGTTAGCCTGATGCGTGCGTGTCACCGACATTTTACTTTAGTTCAGTTTTATAAGCATCTAGAGTTTCAGTTTCGGTGTTGGCTCTAGAGTGAAAAGAAGGATATGTTTGGTACGTGGAGTTAAATTCTGAAGATCCATGTGGCCATGTATACCTTGACTTATATCGTGTTCCATGTTCAAAATAAATGATATTTTATTTCTCGGTAATACCTTATGTGCAATACTAATTTTATGTAACCATTTTTTACCTTTGTATATTGTTTTGTTCACAGAAACCAATTTTGCAGAGAAAACGGAACGAAAAATCGTGTATTAAAATCCTTCGCAAAACGAATATACGTAACAGTTATCCTACAATCGTTCAATTAAACTCAGGTGTTGACGAAATTTTAAATATGATGCTCTTTGTTTTAACAGATTAAAGGTATTTTCTTTTCGAAAATTTTTTACTCTAATACTTCGATTACAAAATACTGTTACAAATTAATTTTCCGTTGAAAAAACGCCTCCAGTAATATTATTCACGTTATTACTTAAATGAAATTGTTGATATTCCTTCTCGGGACACAGTGTTGGCGATGAACTCCAAGGTCGCGTACCTGGAGTTCGTGCGTGACCAAATACCGCCCTGGAAACGCATCAATAACTGTTCCGTTGCTCTTGCTTTCGAAAAAAATTCTTCTTACATTCATAATGTTTGAAAAATGCAGCAATGGTAAGGAAAAATGCTCACTTAAAGTCATTCGTGCAGAAGATCACCTTCTTTTACGGTGGTCGTAATCCATTGATTTTCATTTATGATGTGCGACACAACAGCTCTTTGGACGGCATGGTCATACATGCATGCAGCTCTCATGTTCATGGCAGGCTAAGGGTCTCGTTTGCTGTCACTGCAAAGCTCCGCTTGTTGACATCGCACATAAAACTCTTGCCGGACGCCATACAAAACAAATGAGGCGTATCAACGCTACATCAAGTATCGTCTGATTGCCTCACTTTGCTAATGACACCGCAGTGCCAATATGCAATTTTCTACGTGATTAAAATCATAAATATTCTTCAGACAATCTTGAATTTGGGGTTGAGATCATTTCATGAAGGTCAAGTTAGGATGAAGCATTTTCATGTCGTGAGTCGTGAGTTCCAATGGAAATATGGTCCCGGTTTCTTCTCGGTATTATTCAATAGAAATAAAAATACTACAGGGAAATTTGATTCGTTGAAGTGTGGGGGTTCTTAGAAACATGTAGTTGTTCTTCGTTAGCAGGAAATGATAATGCGAAATTATATTCTTTTGAGCCTAAATCCATTAAAAGAACAATTGCTTAAATGGCGACGTCATGGAATTATGACATTTTTTAACTCTTGCATAGTTGTCTCCATTACAGGAATTCTCGTGCGTCTATAGAACGTTCCGGTACATCAGGCATTTTAATTCATTAAGTGACACGACGAGATAATTTTCTCGTTGATCTTGTGTTCATTTGTCGTTGACAACAAACATGCCCGTCTACCGTGGACGGCGCTGGAGGAGAGACCAGAAAAATGATCCCTGCTCGTTTTTGCGACTCACGCGCAAGAAACTAATGTCAAGCAGAGGAAAAATGAGCTAACTTCTGAGCTGCCATAAAGATTATATACTTCATCTGCTCTGCCTTTGTGGACAATGAAAGTATGCATAATATGACAGCAAAAATATGCATGCATTTTCCTCGTATACAGAAGATATTGCATGGTGAGCATGCACTTATATTTCCAACAACTAGGAACAGTTTTCAAGAGAGTATATATTATTGCAATACTATTTGAAAGGCTTCTAATTATTATTACTATCATTATGACGTTTTACAGGAATCGTTTAGCGCACATTTGACAATTTTAGGCAATTTATTAACCAGTAAATTAAATAGTTTGACTTTTTCGATAATATTGGCGGCCAACAATTTCCTATTCGTTATAAAGAATTTTTTATTTTTTATTATTCGTCATTCATCCATTTATGTTAACAATAACATGCACACTAGCTTTTGAATTCGAATTCTGAATTTATTTCCGCAACGCAGTTTTGAATTTCCTGCAGTCAGCCTGAGTTTTGGTGCTTTCAGCCCAGTTGTAGTGCTGTCAGTCGCAGCAGAAGAGCCGTCAGATAAAACCCTGCTTACTGACGTTTTCTCAAGCCATGCTCAATAAGATCCTTGCTTACTGTTCATTGTAACCGCACACAAGTCTTTGCATTTTTAAATTCCAGTGTATTTTCTGCTGACTGCTTATTCCAAGAAGTACTGGCCAATTTTGTTTTTATAGTTAATAACATACAAGCTTAGTATGTTATTAATATCAGTATCAGATTGAAAAAGTATCATATGAACATCAGATTAATCTGGCAACGACAGCCGAGAAAATTCACAGCTGACTCCTTCCGCAATTACATATCTGAAACAATATCATAATAGAATTAATTCAAAGTTTAACTTGTGCTAAAATTTTGAGGCGTCGTTTTCCTTAGTTCTGAAATACCAAACATGTTGGTTCGAAACTGTTCATTGACATTGTGCAATCACCCCCATTATGACGTGGCGGTAGGTTGCAGTTATTATTTTCGATTTCTTTCTATAGGAGTACTGAACAAGGGTCCATGGATTTAGCCTAAATAGGATTTAGTTTGTGTCTATTAGTTATATAACACCTGAAATGCAGGTTGAGATTGAGCCATTTTCTGTCAGCCACCTTAATTCTGTCAACATTTGCAGGTGCGGATAATACAAATAACCAAATGCAATCTTGGAGAGGGTTTCATTTATCACCCGTAATTGCACAAAAAACATAACTCAGTACTCACTGCAATGAGTGACAGAGAGCGCATTTTCTCGTCGACGAAAACGTAAAGTCACGGACTGACAGACAGACGGACTGACATGGCGTGCACAATAGTGCATTTTTTCCATAAATGAGAAAATGCGCTAAAAATATATTTCAGTACTCACTGCAATGAGTGACTGAGAGCGCATTTTCTCGTCGACGAAAACGTAAAGTCACGGACGGACAGACGGACGGACGGACATGGCGAGCACAATAGTGCATTTTTTCCATAAATGAGAAAATGCGCTAAGAATGAGTCCTTGATATTTTATGGTACTGATAAAAAGTATATTGCTTCATGGTTGATCTCACGTGCCGACGACACTCAGACGAACCTTGTCTATGTGATGAAATTGAATTTCAGCTCATGACTTCATTTAACATCAAGTTCAGGACTTGCCTACAAACTCTTCAAATAAACTCATTTAGAGTTTTGAAAACTTTTCGAAAGGCCTGCAAACTAAAAAATTCCACAAGAAATTAGGTTACGGCAACGAGCTACGAACCGAAAAAGTTGGCTACTCAGGGTTTTTCTATTGCAAACACGCTTTTTGTTCCTTTGAAGAACAAAATGAATTCATTTTTTATTACTCGCCATAATTAACTGCCGAAGGAATGCTCATCAAGAAAAAACTCAAATTAACATAGACTAATAACGTACAACCCTTGAAATAAAGTCGCTGAGCCAAGGAATTGTCTCCATTTTTTCCCAGCACCCGCTTCATTATTCAAACACGTGAAGAGTCAAACGACGGCGTCGATAGAACGTCCAATAAAAATTCATATCGAAAAATCCCGTGCTTTAGGTTAAGCATTGTGTAATGGAGAAGTGCATTCCTCACACGGTAAAATCTAATATGTATGGGAAGTTTTACCAAAAATTTAAAAGCAAAGAAAATAGCCAGAAAATTCACCATTTCTTAAAAAGGAAAACGTTTCGGAGACCAGCTCCATCATCAGTTCATAACCTAAAACACAGGTACAAACAATTAGCAATACATCCACATTGATGCATAAATCGTCAAATGAGAAACAAACAAGAATGAAGCAAACACGGGCACAAATCTATCTATTTACAATTTCGAGGGGATATGAACTATTAGCGGCATTTAAAATAGGCTTTTGTTTAAAAATATAAAGGGACTCTAGAATTCGCAAGTCGGAAACACCGGTCGTGGAGGCTAAAATTCGAAAATCACTATCGGACACTGGCACGTTGCACTGCTCGGCATGGACGCGTACTGCTGAATGAGGGGGATGGGCAAGCAGGTTTCCTGTTCTGCTCTGCCAGCCTAGTATAAAATGCCCTATGCTCTGCCAGCCTAGTATAAAAGTTGCGAGATGTCATACCGACATACGCAGACGCGCATAGCGCACAACTATATTGATAAACTAGGGACGATCGCATAGGAACAGGAAGTGTGTCTTTATACTTGAAAAAAGAACTGATTTTAAAATTATTCACCAGCAATACATGAAGATTTACATTTGGGAGGTATTTAGAGAACAAATCTTTCAATTCTTTAGCCATAGACTCAGAAGCGGGACCAAAGTAAGGAAATGAGCAATAAACAGCATTCCTATGGTCACGTTCGGGAACAACCTGAGAATATTGCTTAGACAAAAATTTCTTAATTTGAGTATATACCAATTGCGACGGAAACCCATTAAGTGAAAACGTACTGCGTAAAAATTCGAATTCAGAGTGCATAGTATGGAAAGTTGAGCAGATACGAAAGCCTCGGTGTATTAACGTTCGAATACCATTTAATTTGAAACGAAATGAACAAATGCTGAAGAAGCTGGTGCATAAACCGGTAAACGTTGATTTTCGGTAAACAGAGGTCTGAAAACGGCCATTTGATTTTGTGACATTGCAATCAAGAAAAGATAGACTATTGTTTGATTCTAGCTCCATGGTAAACTTGATGGACTTGTGCTGGAGATTAAGATAATCAAAATAGAGGCCCACATGTGAGGGATGCTCGAAAATCAAAAAAGTGTCATCGACATACCGGTTACAGAATAGAGGCTTAAAATCAAGAGGACAATTATTGGCCAGCCATGTAGCCTCGTGAAATTGCAAAGTGAAAGTTTTATTATTATTTACAAAGAATTAAGTGCAAGAAATAATATAATCCTAGTCAGGATTCATCGTTTTGTGACGAATATGTGTAATTTCAGTTTTAGTTTTCAGCATTTCAACTATGGAATGAATTGATGAATATTTTCCTTTTTTTTTGTTGGTACTTTCTTCTGAAGAATTATCAATATACCGTCATCCCATAAATAAATTGATTAAAATCTTTGCACATTAAAATTGTTATAAATGTTCATCAACTTTACTCACACTCTACACATACTCTACACTCACTTCATTGATATGAAATGATGTAACTTACTTCTAGGCGTTCCATCGCCGGACGCTGTAGAGACCACGAATAATAAAAGCAACAGCGACATCGCCTCGTCTGCGCAGAAACAGACAAAAGAAATTATTCAAATTATTTTCATGTATCCTAAAATTTTCTCTCCTCCTTTAAAGTTCTTTACAAATGAAACAGTATTATTGAGCAAACATATCACTAAAACGTAGACTTCAGTTTCGTTACAGGTAGATGCATAAATACTGGACAATATATTACATATATAAATATATGAGTACAAAATATACTAGTATGCTATCCCGAAGCAAAAATTTCTTGCACATAAATTTTAATGAATATCTGTTTGCCAGATATTTTGGATGCAATCCTTCTTGCTCCATAAAAATAAGAAGAGTTATGTGCATAACGTAGGAAGGTAAAATGGAACGCGTGGCACAATGGATCATAATTCTGAATGTTTTATTTGGGTGCGCATAAAATAAATGTACTTCTAATATGATCGGAAAAATTCTGAGCCTTGCTTCCATTAACTTCTATTGCCTTTACCTGGAATATCGTCGTTATGTTAACGGATATGTCATGACGATGGGGAACAATTTTTATTACTATGGTAACACATGAGGATAGACTGGAAACTCATTGAATAATATCTTTATTTAATAGAGGAATAATTTTTTGCAAAAACTAAATTATTTAAGAATAACTTCCCTCTGAAATAGTTTCCGAATTGTTTCGGTATTTTCCCAAGCGACACGATGAAAAATAACAGAAAATTTTTTGTTATCAGGAAGTGGAAAATTATTACAGTCTCCCAGTGCTAAGTCAATCACCAAATAAAGCTCTCGTTTACGAAGAACGTTTCACACAACAAGAAAAGGTTTCATTGAAATTGCACGGTTTCTTTGATAGTAAAACGGTATATTTAAACTTAAACTTTCCTTGTGTGACTTTTGAACATGCTTTCAATGGAAGGTTCACTTCAAAAAATGTGTCATTGATAGCGGTATAGCAGCAATATTACCTAATATTTTTATGATTTATCAGTGGCAAGTGCGAGCGATAGCGACGCGTCACGCAACCGATATTGATTCCTGCTCTCTTGAAGGTGGGCTACGTACCACCTTAATTAGAACTATGAGAAACCTGGATGCCATTAAGAAAATAAGGTCAAGATATCTACAGGACCAGGTCGGAGGCTTAACAATCTGGAATGATTCAGATCGCACTGAACGAAAGCCTGGGTACTATTAAGAAAAAATTTTAAATCCGTACTCACTGCAGTGAGTGACAGAGAGCGCATTTTCTGGTCGACGAAATGTGAACTCACGGACGGACGGACAGACAGGCAGACGGACGTGACAGACGGACATGGCGAGCACAATAGCGCCTTTTTTTCCATAAATGAGAAAATGTGCTAAAAATGCCAATGCAGGTCATTGAAAAGCCAAAATTTCAAACTTAATATCATCAGAATCAATAGCTAGTCATATTGCAAGAATTACCATAATAATTGCAACTTTATAATCAAAACAAGCAACATAGTCAGCCCCTTTAAAACAAGCAACATCATCTGTGAATGTGAAACAAACAACGTACAGTGTCGGTCGCTAAATAAAACCATTAATGAGTAAGTCCAGTCGAGTCAAACATCAGCGTCTGTTCAAATAAAACAAAAAAAAACAATCTTTCTAATGAAACAAACAACAGTGTCTGTCGATAAATAAAATAAGCAACAGAGTCTTTTCAAATTAGCCTTACTACGTTATCTGTCAATGGATGAAACATAAAACACTTTGTGTTAAAATGAAACAAACGACAGCTAGTGCCTGTACAAATCTTGAATGTCCAAATGAAATTTCTTTTGAAAATTATGTTCCGTCTGCGAATATTTATTTTGAACCATATAAGATCATAAAAACATAATATAATTCAATCGAATGAAAACAAATTCATTATGATTATTCCACTAATATCATATATCGTCACCACCAATATCTATCACATTGTCACAGCCAATGTCTATCATGCTACTAACACTCGTATCTACCACGTTGTCGTCACCAATAGAAACTCCTGATATGATCCATCACAAGAATTTCGCAGCTCAACTCCCACTCAGCTTAAGTTTATTATAGAAGATTTTATTCAAATCGAATCTACATCAAATTTTTTCTGACTATCACTATGGTAAATTGGAAGTTTGAGATATTAATGAGAATCTGAGCTAGTGCGTCATTTGGCGTCATATTGGCAACTGAATTTTACATGTTTTAGCAGGAGCGGTCGTGGGAGTCATAAGGTTCTTTGGATCAGCCAAAGTAACTGCATCCCAAGCAACAGAATTGAAATTTTATGCTTCGTTTTTTCGACATATGTGACAATTAAAGTGTAACTTGAACATTGGAGCTGGCCAATTAAAGTCTTTACAAGATTGCAACTGCAACCGATAATCGATGCGCAAACTTGCAAATAAGGGCTAAAATATATACTATAAAAAATTTAATGCGTTCGAGTGATTTATCGACCAATCTAGCATCTGGGCGTCAAGTCAGGTATATTAATTCTTCGATATAATAGATTAAAAAATATAAAAAATACGGAATAGGTTAAATTTTAACTGGTAAAATAATATTATTCGTCGTTGCGCCTAAAAAGCATATGCAGCGCGTTTCTGCAGTCCTCACAATCCACACTCGATCATAATTTGCATATGTTGAGCAGCGATGCTGCGTGGGGCATGATTGATGTTAAGCATGGCCACCATCATAGCGGGAAAAACAGTCACGCAGGAATCGGCACAAAACTTAGCGTATGTCAGTCACTCGTCGACGAGCTACATCATTCAATCTCTGCTTATAACAGGAATTGCCCGACTGTACTGCATGCATTCCATCTAGACAGACATACGAAAATAGCTGGTAAGGAAACCCGTGTATGCGTTCTTTCAAGTCCATTTGACCAAACACTTCTAGATATTCTCTTTATTAATTTAAATGCCTCTAAACTATTCAGATAAAATGCCCAGATTTTAATGTTAATGAATCCAAATATCGTCAGAATTTTGAAATCATGCATGGCACGTGTCATATGAATGATTAAAACACGTTCAGGCAAAAATGTTAGTTTAGTATCGATCATATTAACTTTTTTCTCGGTTGATTCATTCAATACTTGAATTAATCACGAGCTTTCTTACATGAAGACTCGGTTTTGCTTTGGAAATAGAAAAATTAGGGCATGAGTCTTTTTAATAAGTGTCTTGCGCTAATTATCTCAAATGAGGACGAAAAAATTAGAATTAATATAAGTCGTCAACGTTTCATATTGTCAAATAAGAATTGTATGCTGAATCAAGCCATGTCAAGCACTTACCTTGGGTAATAAAAAGCAATGAAGCTTAATTTTGTGCCGTCACTGACTTAAGGCTCTTGTCTCTATTTTATATTCGCATCATACATTCAATTGTACACTATTCGTTAAAAATTAAATTTTCTGCCAAAAAGTTTTCCTGTTCGATGTGTTTTGGGAAAACGCAGTATAATATATTTTTTACCATTGAACTAAATTTTTGCTTATGCCAGTTTGCCAATAAACCAATGTTTTTCAACTGGGCTAGGAAGAAACATGCATTTAGCTACATTAGTTATATTACTGTAAATGCTGAATATAGGTTAATCATATATATGGAGTAAAAAGTATCGTATAAGTATAAAAAGTATATATTCAGGAAAAAGTATCTTTTAATGATGCTTTTGAAAAATACTTTATTTATAACCTAAACCCATAAATCATTCCTTAATTTCACTCGGAGATCATCTATTAATAAATTGAATTGAAACTTCTAGTGCCATTCCTCTCATTGATTGCAGAAAGTTGCGCAATAACGAGAAGTGACATCTGACAGCGCCTGCAATTCCTCACTGCGGTTGAGTTGCGTAAAATGGGTCTGAATAATTGAGATCTGAAGGGCTTTGCCAGAAAAAACTTCTCAATGAGTCCAGGTAGATGTCCGGAACAAGTTTCCAATATCGGTTGCCAATACTTCTTGTCTGTTTGTTACCAAGACAACTCTGGATCGCGGTATTTGCCAGCTACGCATAATGAAGGAAGTTTTACCTGCTAAATTAACTTTTGAACTGTAGAAAACTAGTGGGGACTTTCGCTGCTAAATGTGATAAAACCAGCTTGGTATATTTATCTGTATCATGCACTATTAAAACTGATGTTAATGAATACGTTTCTGAATTTCCAATTAATAAACTTTGACTTAAATAAATCATGTTCATAAGTAGCTTAGAAGTATGGAACTAAGTTGAAATTAAATAATCTTATGTGCGATGTTACAGCTACAATCGACATCAGTAAGGCAATAAGTATTACCGGTGAAATCGAGAGATGTATATTCATTAGAAAATTAGGACGATACATTCATCAGCTCCTACTAACAGCTACATGTCTTTCCTGCATCATCAACTGAACATAAGAACAGACCAGTTGACAGATGTCAAGTCCTGAAATAAATTTCTCACACAGGTAAACATAAAAATTAGGTTAAAAGGGAATGATAACATTCTATATCCTATTGAATCAATTTCCTAATGTGTTGTCGATAATGGTTCAGAAAATAAACAAACTTGAAGCAAAGCACAGCTCCGCAGCTGTTGCAGAAAGCCTAGAGAAAATAGCTGGGAAGGAAATTTTATTTCCTGACCGAATGAATATAAATGGTGCGAGGCTGTGGCAGGATAGACGATGCGAGACGCACGCCATATGAGGAGCTGTTGCCGCATAGATGCTGGTCGGCCCGCTCTTCGCAAGGATGAGTTGCCGCAGTGGCGTGGCTCGGCTCATGCTACACGAGGATCTGTAGCCGCAGTGGCGTGGCTCGGATCATGCTACACGAGGATCTGTAGCCGCAGTGAAATATAATATGATATAATATAATGTAATATAATACAATATGTGTTCAATAATATGAGAAAGATATAGATGCTAGATACAACAATTTCTGGTCAAGCTCTCACAAAGCTCGTGAGTGGCATGCGTACTTAATGTGTTATGATTTTATTCGTCAGAATATTAAACCTTACAACCCTTTGAGCCACCTTCTTGGCTACGGCTCAATACCCATCACAGTAAACTGAAGCAGTTCTTCGACCGAGGCTTTGACATAAAATCATTCTCAGTGACACTGAAAAATTGTTATAATTTTTTTCTCTCTTCATGTAACCATGTCCCTTATTGGGCTTATCAGTTTCCATATAGCGCTTAAAATTCAATATCTATGCTATAAAACTCACAATAGAAGGCCGTAGACATCGCAAAACTTTTTCTTTCCATTTCCCCAGTAACATTGTTTGATATTTATTAGTGCGTAAACCGATTTTTTTACCCCAAGAAAATCGTTAAGGAATATTTCTGGAAATTTCAGAATAATTCTGTAATACACATATGTTTGATTCGTTGTAATTGTGACAATAGTCTTCTTTTTAGTTTTTCTGATGTATTGATAGCCAAACAAAACTTACGCTAAATTACGCATTTTCCGGAGCTACGTACAAGACTTGCCCATCTCGAGCGAGGCAAAAAATTATGGAAAGCCCGAAGGTAAATGAGCTACACTTCAGCACCCGAGGCACCAATGGTCAGTTTAGCGTGTTCTCTGTATGCCCCAAGTCTAGTAATTCAGGCTCCTCTATCTTCATGCAAACATTTGCGGGGCACTGGGAGTTTATTAGATCTGTTGAAGGGCGCAATCGATGACGTGTTGATTTATTAATTAAAGGCTTCATGAGACGCCTGCTCGACGCGTTGAAAAACATACATGTAAGTATAGTTAAGGTAAGAGGCTATGGGCAAAAATATTGCGCCTAAATGGCGAAATGAACAATTTGAGTAAGCAAATACAAAATATTATTTTCTTTAATACGATAGACGGATAGAGAGATGCTAATGCAGTTAAGCTCAGTCATGTAAATTAGTATACACATAATCATATTGATGTAACATTTCGTACGACTTCAATTCTTTATCTACATTTATTTTGTCCACAATATTTAGATTATTGCGCAATAAAACGTATTCTTCGAATGAATATTATAACTCAAGCGTAAATGCTTTCAGTTGATCGTTATATAGCATTGGATTAAGCATTCAGTTTTAGTAAATGGTTAACCATTAGTAAAATCAGGGAACAATGATAATTTCTCAGTTATTAGCATTTATTGCAGATGCAAGATATACAGATGAAGTGTTTTCTTCCATAAATGCTTACCATTAACAATTTTTAAAATTCACTGTTTTGAAAATTAATCAATAACATTATATTCTATATTGATCCTCACAGTATTAAAACTCACTGTTTAAAAAAAACACACACAAAAATAACAATTCAATGCATTTGCTCGATCACGGCAAGTGTTGGCGACTAAAAATTGTGTTTGCACATCATAATAAAAATGTCATGCTCTTTACAAGAGATAAAATTTAAAATATTATAAATAATTTCTCGGACGAAGTTTCGATGCCGTCCACCAACGGATTTTCCAAAGACTTTGTTGACTCGTAGTTTCAGATATCAGCTAAGAGTGTGAAAACATTGGGCCCATCCTTCCGGACAAAACTGTAACTTTCGTCTCCATCGAGTAAAGAGGAAACTGTGCCGAGAACCAACAGAAAAAATCTGATAAAAGCTCCTGACTCTTCTCTGAGATATTGAATTCTAGGCAATCACAACTCTGCGTCTATATATGTCCTTCGAATCATAAATATTTGAGAAATAAACATATTTCGTCGTAGGAACGAATCTTAGCAAGGGAACTCAATCATGATTTCCTTCTATCGTTCGCTATATCAAATGAAAAGTTGAAATTTGTATTTAGATTATTTATAACTAATAAAAATTTTTGAGTAAAAATAATCAACGATAAAAATTTAATGTCCCGGCTATACAACATCGAAATGATACTTTAAAATTATTTGTTGTCAAATTGAAATTTAGTCTGGTACTGTACACGGAAGGAGGAACTAGATGACAAAAGTTCATTATATATAACAAATCTGCAAATACAAACCGAATTTAAACACAACAAACACAACTGATGTACTACATTGGCGTTGGGACTGTAGAGAAATGCAGCACAGCTTAAAATTGGCGTCGGAGCCATGAACCCGAGATTGAACAAAACCCGCGGTTTGCTCTCCTCCCACGTCCAGGGGTGCCGTAACCATAGGAATTTCCACCATTCACTGCGTAGCAGAAGAGAGACTGAGTCTATCTTTTGATGAAAAGATCAAGTCTTTTAGACGAGTCTTTTCTGAGGTCGTTATCTCAATGGAAGTTGAAGAATAAAATCTACCCTTTTTGCGGTCGTTGTGAGAGTCAGGCGTGAAGGGAGGCAGCGGAGAATCCGAAGCGAGAGACCAGAGTTGCGTGAAATAGCCAATAAAGAAGATAGAAAGAGCGTCTATTAGATGTATTTTTTATGAATTTTATGGTATCTGTAAAAAATCGCATACAAGAAGAAAGTAAATTTGATTCCTTTCTATTTGAAAATTACAAGTTTAGTGAAAACTTGCAAAATTATTATCTTGCCATAATATCCAAGTTTCCAAGTGATTCAAATGTGCAAATGAATAACAGTTTTGCTCAATTTACGGGTATTAGCAACGCTTCATGGCACTCAAAAAAATTCATGAATGAGGTGCCGTTTTAACTATTATTACCATTGTACAATCTTTGCGTAAATTATTGTCAATAATGATTAAAAAATGATGCACCTTTAAATAAATCAGTATCCAAAACCAAGTTGACGTCCTGACAAATTGTCTGAAATTGCAAATATCACATACGATAATAATTCATAAGAGCAAATCTTCCGAAACTTCCACTAATATGGAGTATATTTTGTAAGACAACTTAGATCTAAAGAGCTAGATATTCTTCGGAAAATTATTGGCGGATCGAATGGAATCGTGAAAGATGAGTCATTCATAAAGATACATCGTTGAAATGCATTGTCAGGTGCTCGCCTGGAGCCTTTATCGAGGCTCAGAAAACTTTCCACGCGAAGACGTCCCTCAACAGACGCTAGGTAACAGGACTTGTCGCTAGGACATGTCGGGTCAGCAACACTGACCCAAGTTTTTACACTCGCGCTTGCAGGGACAGTGAGCTTTTTTTAAAAACAGACCATTTTTTATTTGGAATTGAGATCGCTTGAACATTAGGCTTGCACAGGTCAAGTAAAGGATCTTAGCTTAGTAGAATTTCTGGTTGCAGTAGGATACATGGCTTGGACACGTTGGGCCAGTAATACTGACCAAAGATACTGGACTTGATGTCGCTGTGACTTAGTTCCATTAGGACTGTGGTATTAATGCAGAAACACCGTTTCGTTTTGAGGTAATGCGCATTCTTTTTAAATAAGTTCGTTACGGCACTAAGAAGCAAGGTTTTCAGGACCCACAGACACTTGATAACTGAGAAATCGGACGCTGGGTCGAAACTTCGTGCTAGACTTCAAGGCTCGGATAGTAAAGATGACATATATAGCACTTCGGGTTGAGCATAAACTTAATAATCAAATGTTCGCATATTTAATTGCATAATTATCTGAACTTGTTTAAAAGTGTTGTGTTGATTTGAAGAAATTGAATTACCCTGTATAATTAGAAATTGATATATTAAATAATTTAATCAAGTTTGACGAGTTAGCATGCAGGCGTTGTAATATGTTTCTAACGCGTGCTGTGAGTCAGGTCATTCCTGCAAGGCACGTTACTTACTAGGAAGATAGCGTGAAGCTCTCGTCGTGAAATTTTGCTCCATGTGTTCTTCATGAGGTATAATTTTATCTGCTTCGTTCTTCCAAACAAATGTTCTACATAATTATGTTGATAAATGTCTATTTTAGCATGCTTTTCGTGTTCATAACGCTGTTGATCGACCACATCCGTTTTAGAGTTCAAAATTAACTGTTATTAGGAGGATAAGAATTGCAAATATTTTTAGCATGGGATGATAAAGTGCTTCGGGTCTTAGATAAACATAATGCCATTGCGTGTGGAGGATCATCATGTCAGTAATGGGCAGGCTAGAGATTAACGAAGGGTTAAGCCTGGAGCTCGGCCTGTCATTATGCATTATGAACTCGGTGACCAAAGGCTTACTGCATTGCTAGGCTGCACGCCATACATTCCTGGTCTGATGCTCCACTTAATTGCTCCTTATCTCCAGCAAACGAGTCTTCATTTAGCCGATAAGGATACTTGAATTTCTCTTGTTTAAATTTGTAACATAGAATGTAGGGAACTATGTTTTTCTCAATTTAATTAATTTTTTATTTGCTGTTGTTGTTCGGCTTTTCCAGTATATCTCAAAGTATTCATGTTCGAATCAAATTCTCCTGCTTAATATATAGTCATGAGTCGTTGTTTCCATGGATGTGAAGAAGAGAAGCGCCAACGAAGATTATTTGTGTCTAAACTCCTACAAAAATACAACAGTCTCCTCCACAACATCATTATGGACTCTGAAATATATTAATAATGCTAATACCGACTATTCGGATTAATCAAAATGAAACCATTTTATGTAGAGGAAAATATTAGTATCATCCTCGATTTATGGGGAAATGAATTCGTTTTTAATCCTTTTTACATATAATTGTGTCTGAAAACTCCAATTATTTCTTAGAATATTTTGGACAACTCTAACTTATGAAATTTTTCCTAACGTACTCTGATTTTTTATGCTGATCAAATCTAGCAACACATAATAATTGCCATCAATTTTTTACGTAAATCTTTCATAAACATTAGAGTGACGTTGCGTAAGTTCAGTTCTAATCAGTGCCATAATTAATTGAAGTTCATGTTCTCATAGCAAAGCGGTTCGTCAAAGAGGTTGATCGTAAACCTTGCTGCCTGATGAAATTACAATTTAGCTGAAGAGGCCCTCGAGCGTGTGCATTCCATCACAGAAATAGCCTCCGCTAATCAGTATGCATAGTGAGCTGTTAAAAAGCTACAGTAGCTCGTTCAAGATATCATTCAACCTTTTCTCGGACATTAAAACGGAGAAAGCGAGTATTTACGAAGAGTCATTTGGAGCAGTGTGATATGAGAAGGTTTCAATGACGGATTATAATGCCGAGTTAATAAACGGTCTACAAAAATGTCAAGATTTCCATACATGCGAGTGTATGGAAATGAAATGAATTCTAGGTAATGCATATCTAAAGTGTTGTCTGCAAAGGTTCTGTTAGAGCATTGCAGTGATACATAATTCAGAGAAATATTTAGCCATGGTATTCATACTCTACAGACTTGCATGCTGTTGCGAGAGAGCTTCAGCATACATTGGCTATCCGTCCATTATGTTCGCGGTAGTGAAAATGAATCAAAACCTGATCCCACCAGAGCTGCAATTTGCAAGATTATAATGTGTAGCTAAAAAACAAGTCCATTATGTAGCCCACCAACAAAAAATAACCATACTACAAGTGATTTCACAAGCCAAACAACACAAATAACCCATTGCTAAACAAATAAATTGCTCATGCTTGTCCGTTCTGGTGTCTCCCGTGTATCCTCTTACAGTTTATTAAGGTTCGCAACATGCCCGTCGAGACCGGTGTGTCGACGACTGACGAAGTCAACATCAGCGCATCCGCTGGTCATCACAGTCGAAGCTTGATGAGGTTTGGGCTGCCGGCGTCCAATTTAAAAATACAGTGTTAGTTACTGTTGCATTCGACCAATGGTCGGGGTAAACTAGACACCTTTCCTTCGTATTCAAATGAGGACCAGGTACGCAGTTAGACACAAAATACTAACCCCACTTCCACCTGAAATAACCAACAAAAGCACAGGAAAATAAATTGAAAGTTCACCCTAAAATCACAGTAACAACAGAGCAAATCAATCGGACAATATGCCAGCATTAATCCAAGGATCACGAATTATATAAACTGAAAGAATTAGTATCCCAGCCATTGGTGATAAGCTAGTTCAAGCCTAATAATATCACAGCAATTTTTATAACAGCATCAATAAAAAGACGACATTCTAAACTATCAGACAATACGCTTACCCGCCACTCAGAAAGAAATCGTGAGAGGTACGACGGTTGTAACTACTTAATCGACATGAAAAATAGGCAGTTGAGGTAATAAAATTAATGACATTTCAACTAAATTCACGATACGGATTCTTGGCCGACGCAACAGCTGATCAATTAAAAACGGGAGTCAACGAAGCTCACTCTACACGTTGCCAGCGTGAACCTGGTAATCAAATGACGAACAAATAGCGCAGCTACAATACGGCTTTAATTTCATTCAAGAATATTTATTTGCAGACGCAAATTTATTGTGAATATATTGACATTATGGTGCTGCAAAAGACAATTATTAATTTAGATCATCTTTCGTCATTCACTTTGCACTAAAAATTACTTGAAATCATTCATTAACTAAATGCGGTCATTTAACGAGCAAGCCCCGGTAGTAACAACATTCTTGCTTTTCAGTTGTGGTCATGACTTCTTTTTATCGTATTTTTGTGCGTGTCCTTGTATGATAGCACATGTCGAGCTACAAGGAACTAATAAATCTTATGGGTGCCGTAGATCACGATTGATTTGTGGTTCCGTGGGGGGATTGAAACACGGTAGCTTTGTGGCTTCTTTAGCAGCATTGATACGTATTCCATCCTTGTGTGTAGCACAATAGTCTAGCTCCATTGAGAATATCCAGGAAAAACTTTAATATTTACCTATCTATTATGAGAATATATTTTAATAATATAGAATATCGAATAGCTAGCACCTATGAATTAAAATTTTCATTGTATCTCGAACGAAATAGGACACAACTGCAGTTAAGCATTCTACGCGGATTTCTTTCAGTTCAACTGTTCCACCTACCCTCGAAAGCTCGATAATCTATGACTTCCATGCGCTTTGCTACTGTAAAATATCCTTATTGAACACGACGATATTACAAGAACTCCTTCACAAGTCCGTTTCCTAGAGCTCCCGCAGGCACATCGGAGCGGAATTTATACGGAATTTAATGGGAGTTTCTCTAACTTTGACGTCATCGAGGGACGATAATTTACAGCGGCTGTATAACCCGGACGTTATTCGTAGTATATGAGACGACTGGACACCGCAAGCGCGGGTATTAAGTTAACAAAAGCTCATAAAAGCGTTTGCGGAAGACTGAAAATTTGTATGGAGACTCTAAATCAATAAAAATCGGCATCAAATAATAACTTTGGGAAGGCCTTCGTATATCTGTGGTGTTTGAAGCAAATTCAATAACTCTTTTTAGCGCATTTTCTCATTTGTGAAAAAATGGCGCTATTGTGCTCGTTATGTCCGTCCGTGACGTCCGTGTGTGACTTCACGTCACGGCCGGACGAGAAAATGCGCTCTCTGTCGCTTACTGCAGTGAATACTGAGTTTATTTTTTTTTTAAAGACAGTGGAAATTATTCATAACGAACGAGTTAATTTGAATGTGAAAATAAAAATTTTCAGAACATCAGTGGTTTTCAAATTCCGGTACACACAAAATTGCAGTTTAGATTGCTTAATATCTCCTGTTCTAACACCTACTTAAGAAGTCTTTCGAGAAATGCCTCACTTTTGTATGAAAGTTCTCAAACTACAGCAGAACAGCCGAATGCTTCATCACAAAAAGTGCTAACAAAAGTCGGTGTCTATAGAAGTGCGTGTTTGCAGGGCAAATAAAATGCTTGCAAGGCCTCGGTAATGAGCCCATTTGCATCACAATCGTCCAGTAATTCCAGATAATCACAGGTTGAATGCACCATCAAAAGTGGATCGAGCCAGATTGTGTCCCTTTGTACGACGATGTCCTCAACCTTTTTCTGGAAGCCGCAACGGTAGCAAGACGGCATGAAGCATTCGGCGCACTTCAGTGCTTTCCGCTCCAGCACGCTTCACTACAAATATTCTTCAAAAAGAAACGTTCATGCAAAATATTTCAAAGAAACTTTACATTCAGTGCTTCAACCCCACTACGAAATACTCTCATTGAAAGTTATAGTACAAAAATATTAAATATTCAACATCTGTCATATATATTTTTTTCTTAGAGTACATATGAGGCTAAAATGGTTTGAAAATGGAAAATATGTTGCATAATTGCTCTAAGGTGTTGAGCACGAATTGAATCAGCAAATAATGCAGTAAAAAAATAATAACAAAAATTTCGATGTAATCAATCATGTGCATGCAGATGGATGCGTGTGAGAGTGTACGCAAATTTAGTGTCTAATTTATAGGCTTTATCTCTATCCACAAAAATCACTCATATATGCAATCTATATAATTTTCTATCCATAGTATGCAACAAAATTATTGCTGGATTCTAGCCAGTATTTAAGACTGCCTGAATAAGAGACGGAAATTAAGACTCCAACCACAGAACAATTCTTGGCAAATTTTCTGCTCTTCATTAAAAAAATGCACAAGTCATCATATCACAGGAGGGCTGTTTTTTAAAAATCGATTACTCTAATTAAAAAAAACGTGTACATTGTGAGCTGGTAATATGAAACTTATTAAACTGACAAAGGATTAAAGTTTTGTGGGTCAGTAGCTCCTCACCAATACATCTACGCTCATACCTTTTTATCAGTTAGAAAAATCTGCTCAATTTCGTTCTCATATTACCTATAAAACAATCTACATTGTGAGTTCATAACCAATCTATGTTAATAATTCTTAATAACTGCTATCATTCGAATTTGATTCTTAAACCATCAAGAGCTCCAAAAATGAAAGTGAATAACTTACTATTATTACTTACCGTATATAATTAATGATAATTGTAATAGATAATATTTATAATTAATAATAATTAAAATAATAATTAATTATTAATTTCCTACGAATTTATTCTGAAATATTGACTGCAGAGAGAAAATTACCGGGAGCGTTAAACCTCAAATTTAATTTAACAAACTATATTCACCCCTTAATCATTGAGGTTAGAGATGAATATGTAAAAGAAACTGTAGATGATTGGTAAATATCTCCTAAAATAAGTGAAAACGTTATTTCTATCAGAATAAAAGCAAAATTCCCGAGTTTCGAGCGGAAGTTAGGCAAAGATTCCTCTCCCTGCCATGGCATTTTTACTAGAAAAACCTTGGCATAAAGATTCACCAAGTCCGGAGCTCGAGAAGCTGCAGGAGTGTACGATACATAAATACCTTCGAAGTAGCACGTGCTACTCCCTTTAAAAATTCCTTAGTATCTTGGAAAAATCGTCTACAGCGTAGGAGTCACTAAATTTAACTGCAAATTTCCAGGCTGCGGTTCGATGCAAGTTTAATATATTTCTACTCTATTCGAAATGTTTATTAATTGTGGTGTATGTCTTGCAATAACATATGTACCTCTACATGCTTTTTTTTCTATGTGATGATGGAAAATATTTAAAAACACAAATAGATATCACTTAAAAGATTCAAATATGTGTTATTTCTTATGCAAATAGCGTTTGTATCAATGTATAATTATAACCTATGATATCTCAAATAAAACCAAAGTTTGTAACCACAATAATTTTTTCTATCTAGCACTTGACCAATTATTTTCTTTTAATACCCCTTCCTACACACTTATAATTAAGTCGCCAGTCAGAACGTCACCTCAGACCTCTAGCCTGTTGCCTAGTATAAAGTACGATAGCCTCACGTCTTCGCAAGTGACCCATTGTCAGCCATCGCAGTCTCAAGCTAATATAACTTTTTATCCAACATGAACCATTATAGTTTTTAGCGGCTGCATACCAGCTCACTCAGGCATAGTCGCTGCGTACCACTTCAGTCTTACACAGTCTCTGCGCACCAGTTCAGTCTTGTACAGTTGCTGTGTACCAGTTCGGTCTTGTACAGTCGCTGCGTGCCAGTTCAGTTTTACATAGCCGCTGTTAACCACTTCAGTTCTTTACAGCCGCTGTGAACCACTTCAGTCCTGCAAAGCCGCTGTGAACCAGCTCAGTCTTGCATAGTCGCTGTGTACCAGTTCATTCTTCCACAGTCGCCGCGTACCAGTTCAGTCTTACACAGTCGCTGCGTAACAGTTCAGAGTCAAGTGGTACACACATGACTCAGTCGCTGTGTAGAATTTCACTCTTGCACAGCGTCAGCTACCCACTGTACCCATACAAGGAAACCGCAAAAATTTGACCTGGAGAACCACTGGCATCTCCAGCAAACGATGTCTGGCAGAGCCGATGCTGTTCAGATTCAGAATTGAGATTGCGACCTCGAGAGGGAAAACACGAAAGCAATCTCCTTTGGAAAAATGGAAATTTGGTAACATCAGGTTTGCTGCTTCAGGTAATCACGACAATATGAAATTGTTCCGGCGGAACAGAAAGTAAGTTAGATTTTAGCGGTATTTACACCGAATGATGCTACAACATCCTGGATATACCTTGGCGAACCTACACAGCACTACAGTCTTTGGTGTAGATTGAAATGGTAGCGGGATGATGGCCTATTTCAACCAAAGAACATTACCGTTATCGTGGAATTCGTTATTTATTTTTAATCAGAGCGAGAAAATTCCATCAAACCTATGTATAAAAACTTGAGAAGCGAAGTACATTATAAAACCGAACTCAGCTCAATGAGTCGTATAATATTTGTTGTTCTTCACTTTAATGCGATAAGTTAAAAAAAATGTTTTATAAAATTATAAAAAAGTAAATACAATTCATTTGAGATTTGGCACAATTTAAATTTTCGATGAAAAATACAGAAAGAGAATAAATGGAGATCAAATTTATTTCAGCATGTCGTCTATTTATATAAGATAAATATTTGACTGCGCTCCTTCACAAGCTGATACTATTTTGAGTTCGTTATTTTGCAGCAATATTTCTAAGCTCATGCTAATGTAAAATTAGAAATGCTATTGTCGTTACTTTCTCCATTTCAAACCCACGCGAATGTAATTATGTATAGAAGATACAGCTCTCATTTCTGCAAGCAGTGCGCTGAAGTCGCTCATAACTTCGTACATAACAATAAAGTATTTCAAGTTAAGACGGTGAGCCAACTCAAATTAAAGCTCTGTTTTAAAATGAAGAAAAAAGAATCATACAGCTGCAAGTAACACAAACTGGGTTGCTCTTAGTCGGGGTTTCAGCTGTCACGATGGGCAGATTTATTGCGTCAGTCTCGACCAATTGCTGGCCGGACAAGCCAAGAAATGCGCGCTCTGCCTTTAAGGTCCCAACTGCAACAGGCGGCGGTAGGGATTACATGTGAGTGCCTGGTTTGGACACAACTTGGATTTCTCTGGAGACCAGCCGCAGCGAAGTTTTCCCATCTAAGAAGACGTGCAGGTCATTTTTAATGTGCAAGTCAGTGTATATAGTTGCCTCCATTCCAGGAATTCTCAGGCGCCCATAGAACGTTCCGGTACATCAGGCATTTTAATTCATTAAGTGACACGACGAGATAATTTTCTCGTTGATCTTGTGTTCATTTGTCGTTGACAACAAACATGCCCGTCTACCGTGGACGGCGCTGGAGGAGAAACCAGAAAAATGATCCCTGCTCGTTTTTGTGACTCACGCGCAAGAAACTAATGTCAAGCAGAGGAAAAATGAGCTAAATTCTGAGCTGCCATAAAGATTACTTCATCTGCTCTGCCTTTGTGGACAATGAAAGTATGCATGATGTGACAGCAAAAACATGCATGCATTTTCCTCGTATACAGAAGATATTGCATGGTGAGCATGCACTTATATTTCCAACAACTAGGAACAGTTTTCAAGAGAGTATATATTATTGCAATACTATTTGAAAGGCTTCTAATTATTATTACTATCATTATGACGTTTTACAGGAACCGTTTAGTGCACATTTGGCAATTTTAGGCAATTTATAACCAGTAAATTAAATTGTTTGACCTTTTCGATAATATTGGCGGCCAGCGATTTCCTATTCGTTATAAAGAATTTTTTATTTTTTATTATTCGTCATTCATCCATTTATGTTAACAATAACATGCACACTAGCTTTTGAATTCGAATTCTGAATGTATTTCCGCAACGCAGTTTTGAATTTCCTGCAGTCAGCCTGAGTTTTGGTGCTTTCAGCCCAGTTGTAGTGCTGTCAGTCGCAGCAGAAGAGCCGTCAGATAAAACCCTGCTTACTGACGTTTTCTCAAGCCATGCTCAATAAGATCCTTGCTTACTGTTCATTGTAACCGCACACAAGTCTTTGCATTTTTATATTTCAGTACTTTTTTCTGCAGACTGCATGTTCCATGGAGTACTAGCCAATTTTATTTATATAATTAATAACATACAAACTCAGTTGATTAAAAAAAATGTATCATTGGAACAACATATTCATTTGGGAACGACAGCCGAGAAAATCGAAAGCTGACTCCTTCCGCAATTGCACATCTGAAACAATATCATAATAGAATTAATTCAAAGTTAAATTTGTGTTGGTTGCCAAATTTGCTAAAATTATGAAGCGTCGTTTTCCTAAGTTCTGAAATACCAAACATGTTGATTCGAAACCATTCAATCACCTTCATGAAGATGTGGCCGCAGGTTGCAGTTATTATTATCTATTTCTTCTCATAGATGCACTGGATACTGGTCCATGCAGCCCCTTGCCTTAATAGGGTCTAGTTTGTGTCCACTAGTTTTGTAACATCTGAAATGCAGGTTGCGGTTCAGATGTTACATTCAGATGTTGCAGGTTGATTTTCTGTCTGCCACCTTAATCTGTCAACTTCTGCAGGTGCGGACAATAAATAACCAAGTGCAATCTTGAAGAAGGTTTCATTAATCACCCGTAATTGCCCAAAAAAAGAGTCCTTGATATTTTATGGTACTGATAAAAAGTATATTTCTTCGTGGTTGATCTCACGTGCCGACTACACTCAGACGAAGCTTGTCTATGTGATGAAATTGAATTTCAGCTCATGACTTCATTTAACATCAAGTTCAGAATTGCCTACAAACTCTTCAAAAACAAACTCATTTAGAGTCCTGGAAACTTTTCGAAAGGCCTGCAAACTAAAAAATTCTACAAGAAATTAGGTTACGGCAACGAGCTAAGAACCGAAAAAGTTGGCTACTCGAGATTTTTGCTATTGCAAACACACTTTTTGTTCCTTTGACGAACAAAATGGATTCATTCCCAATTCTTCTCCATAATTAACTGCCGAAGGAATGCTTATCAAGGAAAAACTCAAATTAACATAGACTAATAAAGTACAACCCTTGGAATAAAGTCACTGAGCCAAGAAAATGTCTCCATTTTTTCCCATCGCCCGCTTCGTTATTCAAATATGTTTAAGAGTCAAATGACAGCGTCGATGGAAAATCCAATAGAAATACCTTTCAAAAAATCCCGTGCTTAAAGTTATGCATTGTTTATTAATGGAGAAGTGCATTCCTCACACGGTAAAATCTAATTTGTTTTGAAAGTTTTGTTATTATTTTCAAAGAATAAAGCGCCAGAAATAATATAATACTAGTCAGGATTTCATCGCTTTCGTGACGTAAATGTGTAATTTCAGTTTAATATTTTATCGTTGCAGCCACAGAATGGAATGGTTAATTTTTTTCTTTTTTTCATTTTGTTGGTACTTTCTCCTGAAGAAGTATCAATATACCGCCATCCCATAAACAAATTGATTAAAATCGTTGCACATTAAAATTCTTTGATAAATTTTTTGATGTGAAAACTGTTGTAGACCAAAATTAATTCGTGAATACACAACTTTGTCATTAAGTTGCAATGGCTGGATGTTCACTTCCAAGATTTACATGCGATCAGCTCAGGTTACATCATCATACAAATAGCCTAAATTCAGACAGGAAATTAATGTATGAATTAGTAATTGGGTTATTTATGCTGCATTCAAACAGTACTATTAATCTGCGCATTACAGCCTTAAAGTATCAATGATGTTAGACTTTATTAAAATCATTATTACTAAGCTTAATACGAGATAATAGCGAGTCACGGTTAATCGTTTTCTTAATAAATCACCCTGGAAGCGATTTTGTTTTGAATACAAGTCTACGACACGAGTAGAATGTGAAAGAAAATCATCCGTCCAAATGAACTTCGTGTGTTAATTAGTACGGTGAACACAGTCGAATGCCGTAGTATGGAAGAGGAATATAATTATTAAATAAGAAATTTGGCCCAAGGCTTAGCTAATAGACGCCTTAGCTTATAGGCTTAGCTAATATGCTTAGCTAATAGACGCCCTTAGCTAATAGACGCCAAGGCTTAGCTAATCAACGCCTTCAAAAACAGACTAGACGAAGCTATGCAGGAGCATATGTTCAGTCTTAAAATGCCTAGCAAATTACGGACCAGGCAATAAGTCCAGCAGCTATCTCAAACAATCGTCAGTTATGGAAAGATCGGGTTCCAAAGGCCGGATCCCTTGCGGAATCAAGTCACGGAAAATTCAAGAATCGGCAACAGGCCATGGGCCTATTTCTTCAGAGCCGACACTTCTATTCTATTCTATGTGGAAAACGTTTCCGATAAATTGCAGCACTCTATCGACTAAAACAAGGGTTGAGTCACTCCAGTGAAACATCAAATAAGGGAAATATTCAATATAGAAGAAATCATTTTCATAAATGCTAACTGCAAATCAGAGCTATATTTTTTGTCATTTCAGATAATTGCGATATGAGTAAATCAGAGAACTAAAATAGTAGTTGAGAAATCCAGCACTTGTTGAGAGTTAAGAATGATATGGTTACCCACCATACCATTTTCTGGAATCAATACTGAGAAAATTAAGTCTTCAGGTATGACCTCATCAATCTAGGGGACGAAAAAACTACTCCACTCAAAGAAATTCGTGTAATTCAAATTTGAATGTTTTCCACCCATTTGTAAATAATACATTAGCGTGAGCGATAAAATATCCGTCAGAATTGATATTGTATTCTCACTGTTTTACGATTGAAGCTACCGATAAAATAAAAAAAATGTTATAAAATAAAAATTGCCTGTACAGTAGAGATTTTTTTGGATGAATAATTTACTGGGGACAAGAAGTTTCAGCTCCGGCGTCACTATTCACTTACAGAGAAAATGTCTAAACATTTACATTGACAATAAAATGTTATTCCAGATGTTTGTTTGATACGCACCGAGGTCCGTTTATTTTCTTCAGTTGTGATGAAGAACGATTTGGATAGTAAAATGTCAAAGTTCAGATTATGTAAC
Organism: Hyalella azteca; assembly: GCF_000764305.2. NCBI lineage: Eukaryota > Metazoa > Arthropoda > Malacostraca > Amphipoda > Hyalellidae > Hyalella > Hyalella azteca. The sequence continues at coordinate 130,967 of NW_025944349.1, forward strand.
GTACAAATAGTAAAATTGAGAAATGACAATACAGAAGGCTGACGAATGTCACATTCTACGTGTATAGTGATTACGGTACCACTTCCTGAACAGCGTTTTGTTGAATAACAACTTAGTGCAAAAACCTAGGTTATACGGAAAAGAACCACTCGTATTAAAGCATCTTAGATTCTTGAAGATATTATAAACTGACTGTAGTCAACGATGTACAAACTGTAAAATTGTTTATAACGACTTTAAAACCTAAACGCACCGTTGAATACTTAAAACAGTGGGGGAATTCATTTACTCTCCGGCTACACTTACTGTGAATGATGAATTATTACGAAACGTTATACATTCGAGACCTGATATTCGTCCAAAATGTGTTGTACCGCTGCACCACAGTGGCTCTGAAATGAAATACAATGAATAGCGTGCTTTTATACTAGATATACACTCAAAAAAAATGTAACTCAGATACCCACTGCAGTGAGTGACAGAGAGCGCATTTTCTCGTCGACGAAAACTTGAGGTCACGGACAGACGGACAGACAGACAGGCAGACGGACGGACGGACATGGCGAGCACAATAGTGCATTTTTTCCATAACTGAGAAAATGCCCTAAAAACGAACAGGTCGTATTGTGACAAACATTTGCTCGTAGCTCTGATATGACATTTTTAAATAAATTTATGTCAATATGGCCCACACCAAGAATGGCTATTTGAATTAAAATGAATCACTATTTGCACAAAAATGCATCGTTAATTGTACAAAGTCTCACTCATTTCTTTGAGTGTGGAATTTATTACTTTATTTATTAGCGAATTAATTTATTAGCGAGATGACAGGAAAAGTTAAACCAAATAATTTGAATTTGTTCAGAATATTCCAGGCACTCGAGTTAAAGGCGAATCAGGCTATAATTAAAAATAATTATATTATTGATGGTTACGTCAAGCTCTGGTATTTTATACGACTCACTGAAATATCACAGCCCCGCGATGCTGAAGAGGGACCCACGTCATCGAAACTTGACGCTTATCCTCGGGACTTTTGTGCGACACTGAATTCTGCACGAACAAAAATTACCCTGAATTTTTTCTGTATGCGTACTTGAAATATGTAATTGAAGAGGAAACTGATAATTCTAATGAACAATTAGAACACCTAGCGAAAAGTCATTACGAAATGTGCAACGAATATCTTATTTGAATAAACTTTAACAAGTAATATGATAGAGGCTATCGGAAGTGCATAACCCGTATTTAATCCGTATACTTACACCCTCTTCGTCACAGCGCAGAATTTGTCCATCGCCTTGCACGCTCAAGAACTTGCCGACCCTCTGGTCGTCTTTGTCGCGGGCCTGCAGGAAGAAGCCGCGAAAGGTTTCCGCCTCGGAAGTAAGCGTCACTACCGAACAAGAGGCGCGTTTAAGAATTGTGGTGGAAAATTTATTGTCAGGCCTGCGAAATTGAAAGTATTGAAAATATATACCGTCTATATATACCGATATGCCGTCTTATTTGAAACATGTAATCATGAATAAAAAAACTAAATTTTAATGGGCCGCAGCGCTACGTGTGACGCTGCAGTAATCCTTCCTGTGTGCTGTCAAGTATGAAGTAAGTTCACTCACATAATCAAGGGTTATTGTAGCGGTTCAGGAGTAATTCTAATTATCAAGTATTTGTAGCAAGGCAGGGTGACCCAATGGTCAAATTTCAGAGTAACGCAACTGGTACAGCGAGTTGCGGGTTCAATCCCAACTTCCTGTGACAGCTGTGGTCAAATTGGACGAGGTGACTGGGTGGTCAAGAACCGGCGACAGACCTCTATGGCTGTCGCCGGTTCTTACAACGCTGACACTGTAGTATAATAAATAATATAAGTTCTGGGTTTGGTTACCTCTGATGGTGTTATTATCTTCCTTGCTGGCGTGGATGACGAACGGAGATCGGCTGCGCTGCGGTCCGAGGGTTAGGTGAAGAGGATACATGCTGTCGCATGCAAGACTTACGCTACCGCTGCTGAACCCTAAGCTTTCGCCCACAAAAAGAGTGACAGCTAGAAACACGCACGCAAGCAACGCGGCGTGTACACGGGGCATTTTTTCAATTATTAAGTATCCTTTAATTATCTACCCAAATTTAATCAAAGTCCCAGCCAATACAAATTTAATAGGTCAAAGAAAGCTTCCCAGGATCCACATTGACAACCTGACGTAAGTAATAGCTATTACCTGGAAATCATGCTATTTTATTTCAAGTCTTTTATATATTTCATTGTAACGTGTGTTCCTATGTGAATAAATAAATAAGTCAAAAATCAAAATAAATATTGCAGATCAGCAAATGTGCGCACAGAAAAGAGTTACTTCAGACAGCGCTACTGTTGAGTGCACCGTCTGCATCCACACTGAAGGCTGGAACCCGGCTGTCAGCTCTCCATCCAGTTTGTTCGTTAAACAATAGAGTAAAAAATACCCTAATATATACGCAGTGCTTGGGAAACAAACCTGGCCAGATACACAACTAGAATGGAACTGTAAATCAAGTGACTTTCTACCCCGGATAAGGTTAGAGGCAGAAAGAGAAATCGTTCTAATGTCTTAAGACGAGGTGTAGAAAGTAAGAGTATCGAAGTGATGTGAATACAAATTATTGGACAATATTCTGCTTGAAGCATCCTAATGAGCCTTAACGAGATTATTCAGTTTATCGACTCGTTAACTGGCTTGTGTCGGGAAACAGACAAAAAAAAAATTATATAAAAATAATAATTGTAACAATTATTTCTTGCAGCAACATATGAATGTACTTGAGTGTTCAGGTATCAAATAATAAAAATTTATATTTTTAATATTGATTGTTCGTCATTCTCGGCTTGCATTTATAATCGAATAAATCTGCCTCTTAGGTATAGAAGTAAATAGAATATCCGACATTTATTTATCAGGTTGAGTGCGGCACGCCCAACGGCCAAAAACGGCCAAATCTGCGGACAAAAAAGGCATATAATTCAATATTTACGAATAAATTTGTAGGTTCCGGTGCAAAAATAAATTCTCATTTTTTTCGCACTCCTTGAGATTTAATAAAAAAGTACCGACATCATAAATTTTTGTGAGACAACGCAATTAAAAAAACACTGAATCGTGGACTTAATCCGGAAAAAAAAGACCCTACAACCCACCGGCGAGTCTTGCCGAACTCGAGGTGTTAATAAAAGTGAAATGAAACGCTAAAAATTTTAAAACCCCTCTTAGTCCAGGTTTTAATTTTTCTCATCCATTTAAAAACTTTGAATATTAAATCAACCATCAGTGTAACCATTGGAATGTTTAAGTAATCGGTACCAAATCTCCACGTCGCTTGTCAAAGGTTAAACGCTTACCCCGCCGCCTCGTGCAGATCTCACCACTGCACTGCAATGAGGCCGCGGACTTGAAAGAAAACTCGTTGACCTGATGACATCCTGCGCAGTTCAAAGTGAAAGCAGGGACAATTTCCTGTGAATTTCTTCGGTCAGTTTGCCTTAATTGCTTGGCAGCGTTTACTGGAATTGGTTTGCTGGCGTCCTACTAGACGAGTCAGTCGAAGAATTTACTTTTCTTCGGGATCTCTGTCGGCTACGGTCAACGATTTTTCATTTAAGTAAACATTTCATCAAAATTTGGTTTAGTGAATTCTAAATTTTCCGTAGAATTATTTCTACCCAACAGAGTATGTATGACAATTGTCTGACTTTTGCCATAATACAGATTTTATTTTAGAAATCATGCGACGTTGTACAGTTATGATCAATTTATCATTATAGGTGCAATTTTCATTGTACATATATATACATTTCATTTTATAAAAAAATTTGAAAAAATCCCTGAAATTTGTAGAATTTTCTAAAAACTCTAGCTATTAGAAGAAAAGGTTTCAGGAACTCGTACTGCTAAACCTTAAATAAGTGGAGGAATACCTCATCACATTCGAGGATTCATAAACAACACACAGAAAACTTCATGCCACATCTCTATTTGTCACGTGGTTCACTCACCTAATTGGGAGGCAGGTAGGAGCAAGCCATGCAGCTTTCTCACTGCTAATGTTGCACCTAAATTGCATGGGCTCTTTCATATTTAATCCCGGCTCACTTAGAGAGCCCGACCTTGTCTGACTCTTTATTTATCACCAGTCCAGTTCTATAACGACTTACCTGTGTACAGCAAATAGGAAATAATAGCATGTTAACTACACTAGTACAGATAACGACACTCCCGTCCCAAGTCATTGAGTGCTTACTACTGGAAATATAAACATGATATGATATTTTATTACCCATTTTATTCTGCAAGAAGTAAATCTTTGGTTGCAGAAAATCAATATGCAAAGCAGTGTTAACAAGAATATTGGCATCAAAGAAGTTGATTTGCAATTACTTGATTTAAAAAAATTACTTTTTATTTCACGCTAATTTAATGTAAGAAGTTTTTCTGGTATGAACCAACTGCGTACCGCCTTATTTTCATTCCATCTCTATAAACAAATTTATTTGCGGAAGTGACGACAACTTATTTCTCCAGAATTTGTTTCCCTGCGACGGTCATTAATAAATAAATTACAACTTGTCGCGACGGAGATTGCACGAGGTTATTATGATTAAAAAATGAAGGAAAATAACTAATTTAACCACTAACAAAGTAATTGTTATCCTGAGGTTTAATGTAGCGATTATATAATATGGATACATGTATAGCTAGCTACACAGCTAATATAATGCATTTAAATGAGATGCAACGGTATCAACATGGTACAATGAGGTAGATTTTGCAACTTCATCGTCATAACATTGATTACGAAACATGAAAGAAATAAACGTGTGAAATATTTTGGAACACTACTTCACATTGTGAATAAGCTTAGGTAATTTAAGATATGTGACTTGATGTCGTTAATGTTGCAAAGCAGACTTCACTTGATACAGAAGCTTCATTTAATAGTTTTTTCTTTAAAAACCATTTGAATTAGGTCTTCACTGGAAGTATCTGCACGGAGCCTCATTTCATGGAAATTTTACTTGGTATGTCGAAGAGATGCAGTCCACATAAAATGATGTAGCAAATAGAGCCGGGCTGTATCTGGAGGAGGTTCAGATAGAATAATCGATGCAAGTCTCAGCGTTGACGGGAGATTGATGACCTCGAAAGGTATATGTTGAAACGTGGATGCTGCATTGAAGCACTCGAAAATTTGGAACTCTCCTTTCGACATCGCGTCACCTGTATTTTGCAAAGTTAACTTCTGATCAGTCGCTCTATTCTCTTCTTAATAGGTCATCATTATATAATTGTCAGAGAATTGGTGGATTAAAATTTATTTTAAAAAATGAATGCATATGCCTTCGCACGCTTACAACGAAGGACGAAGTGAATCGATTAATTTCAATGCTCGGTGTCAATGCAATATATATGTGTCTATACCCATTCTTCCAAATAAGTCATGACAATTATAGTTCCAATTTTGAATCACTATGTGCCGTTAGTTGCGTGAAAACTAATCCAAATTAATCTATTAAAATCATTGGGTGACTTTTTACAACGAGATGCACATATTTCCCTGCAGCCTTAATTTTCGTTTTTTTAATCAGCAAACGACTCGAATCAGCAATTTGCGCTCTCGAATAATATTTTTGACGCACGTCTTCTTCTAAAATATCCCAACCTCATTATTCTTACATGTGAGAAGAACCTAAAATGCTTCCTCAGGCCTTGGCTTGTGATAAACAAACTGTGATATCTGTAGTCATTTTCGGCAGCTGCCCAAGACAGCGAGCAAAAATTCTAGGAGCCAACCTTTAACATCAAAAGAGCAGAATCGCTTTTCTTGGACAAGAAGAATACAAGGCTGGCGATTTAGTGAACAACAGTGCCAAAATTGTTTGATCTGCCTCTTTTAAAATCTGTTACGACGAACATCGATACATTCCAACCACTGTAGTCCTAAATTATAGGTAAATTATAGGAGCCACCACGAAGCTGAGTTACAGTAACATGCCATCATCATAGCCCCCACAAATCAAGCAGTAGCGCACTTAATGCAGGTTAATATAACTAATTGCACAACATTAAATATGAACAGCGTCATAAATTCAGCAAAAGGGTGGAAGTCAGCACCTCGTTGAGACTTGACGAAGCTGTGGTGCAGGGAAGATTATTGTGATCACTCTGTCTGAGTGGCTGACCGATTAAATATTGTAAAACCACAATCTAAGGAACAATTTCAAACGTAAAAAAAATGAGAAACTTTAACAAAATTTCTTCCGAAGCATCAATTGCGAATGATGCTTATTTACTTGGAAGGCTAGTTCAATACACATTTATGTCGAATTAAAAATAATAAAAACTGCTAAATAAGTAAATGAACAGCATTTTAATGTAGTGATTCTGTGTGTTGAAGCCTCTCAAAGGAAAAGTCCTAGAAGCGAAAACAAACTTCGAAACAAATCTCTAAAATGTAAATTAGATTTTCCACAGCCCTGACACAGTCTAACACATTATTACAGCATTAAATGTGCAATGTGCATGCCTGTTTACTTCCACGAATCACTGCAAAATTTATTCAAATTTGAAACTCTGACATATCACGGCTTCTATTCTCTCAGATAAGCAGGAGTTTAAATTCAGCAAAAATTTTCTAGCAGTAAACACCAATTATACCTTAACATTAGGGTTGCTATTTCTGACGATTCAAATTGCATGGCAACAGGTTGTATTTTTCAGGAATAGATGTTAGAAAATAATTATAAATTAAAATTACCGTCTGTATGTGTAAATAACCCTGTAATTCTCAAGATTTTCCTTGAAATTAATTCACTAACAATCTATCATCCAACCTACGAATTATTCAGGAATAATGAGAGCTCAGGTGAGCTATAGAAATATCACCTCAATTACTATAATTGTCTGACAATAAGTCTCACGTAACAGAAGCACTCGTATGATTTGCTGAGCGGGTCCTAAATTACGCTCGCAAATTACGATGCGCCAAGAATGTTCTCAAAAATATGAGACAACGCGGCTGAATATTCATACAAAGAGACGGGCGAGATTCGATTGCAAGAGATTCCTCGCCAAATTTGAAGGGTGCCGTTAAATTGGAATATCCTCTTATTTCAATGATGAGATTTCAGAAACGTTGAATGTTAGATGATGCATGTCCAAAGTAAATTGTTAAATTCCGCATAATGAAACATTTATCTGAATTGACACATTTTGGTACGTTCCAAAAATCAATTATTATCACCGGCAGAAACGTTTGCCTAAATTTTTTTCTTTAAATAAACTTGCATGCCTTAAAATATCAACACCATTTAGTACTAGTGCGCTCCGTTATTCACTAAGAACATCCTCTGGAAGCTCAATGTTTTATTCCGGCTATCAAACTCATTATTTCGAGCCCTTAGAGTCTGGTGAGCCCGATCTTGGCTGCTAAAGGTCGCCTCAGGAAACACTTTAAGGACTTTTAAGCTGGGCTGTTTGTGATACGATGAGCCCATAGCTGGCCACGAGCTATTGCATCGCCCAGTGTAACTGGCAGCAAGCGCCACTTAGAATTAATATGATGACCGCAGCTAGCTGCTCTCTATGCTAATGCTGCAGATGCAAGTATTGGTGAAGCGATCCACGTAGCTAATGCACCGAACACCGCAGCATTGTCTTGCCTCACTACCACTAGAGCTAAATATGTGATGTGTAGGCTCTGTCAACTTTCATGAACACGGGCGATATTCAGACTACTATTTATTGAGAACCTAATTGACCGAATGAAAATTCCATGATGTCAGTTATATATTAATATATTCTTGCATGTTCTTGAAAAGACATTGTCTATTCCATCATATATATTATTCTTCTCAAAATTTTAAACCTCCGAATGCAGCGAATTTTCTAAATTATTCCAGTGAGTATTGAATGAGTCAATAGGAAGTAAAATTCTTATATGATTTGAAAATTTGCGTAATTTCAGTTTTTGTTTCTTCAAGATCAGTATGCGTAAAGAGTAATTCAGCGCAAACTACTAGCAATTTTTATCCCATTATTGATGTAACTCAATTCCATCAATACATCAAGATTATACTTAATGCAGACACGATCTGAATTTTCCTCTTCATTAAATGTCATGCATAGTCGTTCATTTTGTTCTTTTTCATTTCTGTCTAATGAGCATACGCCTTGAGCACTAAATCATTCAAACCATATTCAATTAAAATGACGGCTGGTAATTTCAGTAAACCATTCAATTGCATGAAAATTCTTCAAGCTTGGCGCTAAGTGACATCTTGATATGATATAGCGGTGACAAAAGAAGACTCAGCGCGTATTGCTCGTCTCGACGACATCATTAAAATTCCTTCTCGCGATTAAATGAATTATTACGTCGCTACCTCCTTCTTGTAAATAGTGAATAACGCTGTCTCTATTACATGCAGAGCAATATTTATACCTCGGAAATGAATGGTCGATTTTTCAGATAAAATAGTAGAGAAAACGTTGGTAGAATTTGTGCATCTATTCGCATGAACTAATGCATGTTGGTCATATTATAAATAGATAATAACAATACGTTCCGGTACAGAACAAAGTGTGGTACTCGATACCTATATAAGAGAGTTGTTTGAAGATTTTTTATTAAATCATTTGCTGAGAAGACATTTACTTATAATAATCAATAATTTTCACGGTCAACAGTTAAACGACAGAGTAATTTGGTAAAATGTTGGCATGGTCACATAATGATTTCAGTATCGAGTCACACACAATCAAATCCATTCTCTTCTCATTTCCTCATGGTTTTCGTCACTACCTGTAATCTTCTTAATTTCTTTTGAAACTTAGGTCAAACTTTGTAGTGCTTCAGTGTAATCGACGGCTTAGGTGGATTACGTCAAGTGGAATCACTAACGTGAACTTTGGAGGAGTTTAATTAAGCCTCGCTGATTTTATATAGTTTTTTCAACTTTAATAATAGCTTACATGTCTATCATATTTCTAGGCTCTGATATAGTCTCATTATTGGAATAAACTTAAAATTTAGTTCATCAACAAATACATTAACTTCAAAACTCTGCCTTCAACAACTCTGAGTTTGATCTTGGGTATAATAATACATAATGTATCGCGCTAAAAATGAATAATTCTGCTCATATTTATTTAGAGGTAAATCTGAACATTCTTTTTCAGCCCGTATTTTGTTATCTATATATATATCAGGCATAACGCATTTACGCTCACATCCTTTGGAAGTCATTCTCACCATAGACTGGAACATGCCAGGCACGACGAAAAGGGAGCACACGTATCAATTCCAGGTATTCCAGACCAGCGCCTTCATGCATTCACCGAGCACATATTCCTTGCCTTGACTGATGGATTTAGCCTTCCGCCCTTTCCAGCTTAGAACGAGACCCACACTAGCCACAATCCTGCCATCTTTCTCTCTAATTTCTTCTATTACTCAGAGGAAATGAGTAAAGCTTGATGGGAGTTATGAGCTGAATCAGCGAGCCACTATTAAGCTTATGAGGTTAATAAGAAGCAAAGTTTTGCTCTGATATATAGTGCTGCTGATAATCATTTGCTGCGAGTGAGACGGGAATGGAAGATGCCCTCGTCGCTGCCATTGTTCAGGTAAATACGACGCAAATCAATGGCTGAGTTCCTAGGAATCAGCTTGATAGTAGCTTTTCCAACACACAAAGGAAGCTCCATGTTCCTTAAGTGGAATTTACTGCCGCAATAAATAGCGTTTCATCATAAAATGTTCACGCTTGTTCACGTGCAACGCTCACATAAATGATGCATGCCTCTTGTTCAGTAGTACATAGGTAAACTCGTTTATTTCAAACAACATCATTCCAAGTTCCGATTTACAAATTAATCTTAATGTATGATAAAAATTAACAAAATTATGCTGGCCGGCTGCTGCGGTGATTATAACCAAATTTCTGTGCAGCAACAATGGCATAATAATATTTATCACTTGTTTGCCAGCGGCTCGTTCAAGTATTACTTCAAGTGTTAATTTTTTTGCGAAAATAGATTTTTTACTTTAAAACATTAGACAGATGAATATTTTAAGGCGAGCGTTTCGCCTAAAATTTATCTCAGTAATTTAAAAAGGGATCAATCTGTAATTTGGTAAACATGTGTAAACCCTAAAATAAAACAGGTTTTATTCGTGTCAATTTTTCGAAAAAATTGAAAGAAAACGTGAAATTCTTAGAAAACGACCAAAAATGGGTACTTTAGAAAACCTATCTCCTCCTAGGATTTTCAAGCTACAACATCGAGACACATATCATTCGATGCGTAAAGACCACATCTATAAAATTGTGTATAGGTTTTCTTAATTTCTCATTTTTGTGGGTGTGGGAGCATTTTTTGTAAAATTTTCGGAAATTTTTCGATTTTACCCCCGCCTCCTCCCTTTTTGCAGAATAAAATCGAAACTATAACGGAATTAGAAAAAAGCATACACACTTTTGTAGATCTTTTTTTTTCCAAATCGAATGGTGTTTGTCTCATTGATGTAGCTTCAAAACTCTAGGAGGAGATAGGTTTGCAGTGACAATAAGTTAACTTTTCAGTAAGGCCCGACAAAGTCGCGCGCGCCTCGAAAAAGTCATTCAAGGGTGCAAGGTTGCAAGACTACAAGATATTGGAGCTCAATTTCTGTCAAGGATGGTGCGAACGACGGCACGAGAGCCATCCCATATGACTGCAGGCGGATAACTGAAGCACAGCGTGTTCAGACTAGCTATTTAAGTATGCTACCGGTAATTTAGGCCTATATTAAATGTTAAGGAACTACACCACCCCTAACCCTTTGCCTTTAGCGATCTGTCGTGAACGTACATAAATCAACGTACATAAATCAACGTACATAAATCAACGTACAGAACGCATAAATCAACGTAAAATCAACGTCGTGAACGTAATCAACGGTTTTGGTACCGTTAGATGCGGCAGAATGTAAGCTTTAAAATGCGTATAAAAACCGAAAAAGTCAAAGTTTTCGATTTTGACCGAGACGCTCCCCTTAAGAGAAAATCAAGCACACACAAATATCAAAGAGAAATGTCAACATTTATTAAGCTATAACCGACTGACACGTATTTTTCAAGTCCACTGATATATCAATACAATAATTCTCTCAGTAATGATCGAAGCAATTTCATTCTAATTCATGTAGATGTAATATAAAACTCCAATAAATTCCAAAATTATATAGTTTAGTTAGTAAATCTCTGGAATGTTATGTTCTGCAGGTTTAACGTAGACGTTCATTTCGACGTTGGCGATTAATTTCATGTATCCCAGCGGGTCGCTGCGATGCGATGAGGTGCAGAGATTGAGCCCGTGACATTGGAATCAGTTTAGCTGATTCGTTTTTCTGAACAGTGGGAGTTCAAATATTATTTATTCACTCTTAATGGTTAAGTAACGTGTCCGAATTGTTAATTTTCCAAACAATGTGCGTTAAGACTGTTTTAAATATACATGTATGAGTGAGTTACGCGAAAGTCTGTGAAATGAACCGAGTATATTTCAACACATATATTTCAAGTTAGCATGCAGTTTTATGTACAATTTTAACCTTTAGTAAAGAATTAGTGTTGCAATAAAATTATGGTTACTAGCATGCTCTTGTTCGATGTAATCCTCAACATGAGACCAAATTTGATCGGACGATTGTCTAGCTGTGAATAAATAAATATAATTACGACAACGGTGGCGCAGCTGGGATTGCTACGTCTCAAATACTTATACCAAGGATGCCATAGATAACCAATTAGAATTAAATATCGTCAATTCTTATTGTTTTCCTATAGTTTAATATAGTTGGAGTAGTTTCCCTATATTACACAAGCTTCTATTCGCCAAAATAACAAAGGCAACAGACACTTGCTCTGCCTGCAACAGAATTTCTTCAAATTCCGTTGCCCCTTAAGTATCACACCTTACACAAGTTTCTATGATGTTGCGCCTAGTCCGGTATTCTGAGCTAAAGTTCTGCTTTAACCCACACTCACTGCTCACTCACTTACACTCACGGTACTCACTGCTCACTCAATAGTCAACCTTTATAAGTTCTGCCTCTGAAATACGTCTTAAATCTATATTAATTTCTAAAAACATACGCACACTTGTTGACTGACCGACATATGACATTTTATGTAAAGATTTTTCATCAAAAATCACTTTTATTATTGCTGAGGTCTGATGCATTAAACGAAGTAAACAAATGGTGAAAAAGTCGACCAACATTGCCCAGAGTAGATGATCTTCATCTCCGCGTAGGGTCTAACACTAAATCGGGTCTGTTCGAACCGGGCATATATACGATCGCAAGAAGCCTAACACTCGTATCGACTCGTTACTTTACAGCTGCACTAACTTTCAACTTTACTTTTTACTTTAACTACTTTCAACTTTATTGGAATTTCAGGATAGATTTTAATGCGGTATATATATAAAATAAATAATCATGATATTTGTAGACATTTTCGATAAAAAAAGTCCAGACTTGATGTTTAGAACGCTGCCACTTTAATAACCAAGCTTATTACTAGGGTCATTAAAATGAGAAAACGGCAGACAGATGATTATATTGCAATTTTGTTTTCATTTTATGAAGAGAACAGTATATATTCATGAATGCTTATAAAAATAGTTACAATGTTAGTAAAAAAGAGTGAAATCGTACTTTTTACTATGATCAGGGCGCTTTATGCAAAATATTTTCGATTCAAAAATAAATGCTATATAGGCTTTTTTTCAAAGCTTTGACAGAACAAAAACTTCATACACGGCATCCACTCACCATGTAAATTTGTGGCAATAATATTTTGTTTCTATTCTTGACAATCCAATTTACGAATGTTTATTTTAAAATTAAATATGCATTTCATAGTTTTTTTAGTTCAGTATTGCAGGAATATTTCAATGGAATCATTTCGATTTGAAAAAAATACGTTAGTGTACGAGTAAGGAAGGTTCCACTGCGTTTGAGATCATTCTTTTCGCTAACCTGCGTGACCAGCCATGATGATGAATTTGTTACAATAATTTAATTGTAAGAGAAAACTGCATTTGTGGAAACCACTTTTCTCTCTCTTGGAAACTGGAGTTGGAGTCGCTTTGTCAAAGGAACATTGAAAAAGACTGTTGATTTTATGCGTTTAAATTTATTTTTTAAGGAGCATCCAGGATACGCATTCATGTGGGCGCTACTTATTTGAGTTTGAAAAAAAATTTTGTTTTATTTCCAACTTTGATGGTTGTCAGGCTCATAAGTGTAAGGAATTTATACAAACATAACTGCTAACAATTTTATTGAAACTCCAAAGGATAAGCTTCGGATCCAGAGAAGTAGAAAACCGGAACTGCAGTGGATGCAGTTGAGGAAACTGAAATTAGAAAAAGAAACTTTACTTAATGACTGCCAAAGCTTGAGAAATGATTTGATCAATTATGCTCAGAAATTCCAATTCAGCGGTACAAAACTTGACAGTGAACGCATATTCCCAATCTAACCTCAAATGAAATGACGCGTACAGCACAAATAATGTCGCGCTGGCTTCACTGGAGGCACGAAACACGGCAAAAGAGATGTGACGTACGAGATGCGACGGAGGTTATACTGCAAAATTAACAGTTACAAACCAAGATTAGATTGATTGAACAAGTGTTATTGTATCATATGCTATTAATCATTATGAGGGTCAAGATATATTGATCAATTTATGCAAAGTTAGGATTAAATATTTCGAGACTAACCTTCTAATTTATTACCGCTGGGGTAAATTTAGAAGTGGCTTGAAAGCCGTTTAGAGGTAGGTGTTTTGAAAGTGCAATTGAGTGCAAAGGTTAGTATATTAATAAATGACTGGTCGACCCAACGTGACTCAGTTAATAAGGTTAAAGCGCCACAGGGCGTAAAGTTAATAGGCTCGAAAGCCGGCAATACTGCCAAGTTTAATTAATGCGTCAGAGACGTCTTAAAGTTGGGTCAAACCAAATAGTAACGTGGCATGCATTAATCATGATAAAGGGCCCATAGCATGCATTAAATCAAAAAGATGATAGGAAGTGAATTGCACTCTAGTCACTGCGGGCAATACAGTAGCCTAGAACACCATTTGAGTCACCTCCGTATCACATAAGCCAGTCAAAAGTTCAGCCTTTAATGCTTCAAAATTTCTCTCGAAATCGATACTTAATCTAACTTAATCTCTAAGGTCTCCGTTACAGTAAAACGGAATACAATTTCAATTAAATGGGACATGAATCAGTAAAATTTCTAATATAAGACTGATCCCACGCTTGTACTCAAACTTTGTACGAAACACGAATAACGTACGTTTTCAAACTCTCGGCTAACGCATCAAGTCTTACAGTGGAGAAAAACTTTAATTTATTTCTTAGCGTAACCTCCGGGCAAATAATTACTTCTTAACCAGAATATTTTTCAAACTAACTCAAGCAGACAACAGTTTTCTCCGTCAAGATTCACTTTTTAGCGCCAAGTTTGAAGGTAAGTTGCGGCTTCAGTGGCGGGCGGCGACAGAAGGCAATCAGGCGAGAGGTTCGCGGTGGCCTGATTATCTCTTGAAACGTCGCAATGCACTCCTTCCACATCAACAAACTTCCGTATTAAACCCTCCTCCCAACTTACCTTTGTGCTCTGAGAATTTTAAATCCAGGCACTTTCAGTAAGGAATTTTCTTCACGGCGTGACTAGATCGTGAATCGGATGCGTTGGTTTTTCAGCTATTTTTTTGCTTTGAATTGAAATATCCGAAAACATTGGTGTTATCTTAAATTTTGTTCATTGCATAAGGACATCGTTTAGAATCTAATATGTTATGTCTAATAATTTCAATTTAATGAAGCCTCAATTTTAGTTAGCGGCCAGCTAGAGTTCCTGTGATTGCTCGTAGAATTACTTGTATAATAATATGATAATAACGATATGAATTTATTTGGTATGGAAATATAGAAATCCGCTGATAAATATGAAATACAATATTTTATTTGACTTATTCATATTCTATTTCTTTTATTCATGAATTAATCAGGTATGAACATGTATTATTTTTGGCTTATTCCAATTCTTTTTATTGCATCACTGCATTCATCTGTGATTTATATATAATCTTGCTAGTACCTACAAATTATTTGTATCCCGCACTAGCGTACATACATGTATACGCTGCAACAGTCACTAAATCTAAATGACCAGTAATAATTGAAAGTTGGTAAAATTCTTTTCTTTCATTCTCAATTTGAAATAATTTTTATTAACCTTATCCCAAAATGTCTTGCCCTTTTTTTGCTTTAAAGTTTTTTAAGTGTTCCTTGATTTTATTGCTCCCTTCAAGAACCTTCGTTCAATAGCTGGAAAATTTTTTACATTGTCACTGCCTGAATAATTACGAGGGAACCTTTAGAGAGTCTGATAATGAAGGTAGCTTCTTGAAAGCCGGAAGCCCGCCAATTTTGCCCCAATGTTTAAGAAGAAAATTTGGCCGATGTTTTAAATGAGTGCTAAAATGTGCAGATCATGAAAAAATATTCTGTGTTTTGTTGTTGCTACCTGAATGTTTTACAAGTCACAAATCATCATACATATGAATACCTAAAAATATCCGGAATTTTATACCACAAATCATTTTCATTGATCAGAATGAAGAAAGTTCTTTCAAATATAGTAAACTCAGGCTCATGCTTGATTTCAAGGTTTCAGGCTAGGCCCCGTTTTATAACGTATTAGTTAAATTCAAACCATGACCTCCATCGGCCTTCAGCTATTGCGGCTTTCGAAACTGTCTCTAGCCAACGATATCCTACATACGAATTTGAAGAGGTTGTGCTGTGGTATACACATTCTATAAAAGAAACCCTTTCACATGTACATTTTCAAGAAGGTAATGCCTGCTCCTGGCGGTGTAATGGAATTCATATCTTTGTTCGATGGAGCGACGAGTTACAGAGCCAAGCATGCTCCGCCCCCAGGATATACGACGCAGGTCGTGCAACTTGCCTAGCAAACAGTCTGGAAATCAGACAAAGGCAGTCCTAAGACTTGCTGTGTGCACATCGTATTTCTTGTGTTCCTTGTACCAAATGAAGCCGTAATAAAGACTTAAATATAAGTCACTATAAAGTCCCAGAGTGCCTCCAACAATGGACTTGACACAATGCCTTACCCTCTCAAATTCTTGCAGATCAACAGAGGAAGGCGAGGTCATTCTCTTTGGCATACGATATTAAAGTAGGCTTGAGAGTGAACAAGGCTCACATGCAAGCAGTGCTACGCTTTTCTTATCACTGACAGAAAGTGCTCTGTTAGGAACAACGAATGAACAACTTTCAGTCATGCTGGGTCTAAAGCAATGCATATTGAACACCATTTATATTTATTACGTAATATTATGAATTTTTATCGTCGCTAAAATAATTCAGTGGCAGCAATATTTCTAAGCAGCGTGCGAGGACTCAAAATTATATTTATGGAAAGAAAAAATATGGAATGTAGTTAATAACCATTGGATGAGTTATACTTGTAAACTTTCAAAATACTTAAACCAATTGTAGGTATTTTTATATTAACTTTAAAGCATTTACATTACAACGAAACTATATTTCGGCGCATCTCTCGATATTATTAATGAATTTAGATATTCAAACAATTTTAGAGCATGCAATATGAACAAGGAACGTTCTTTGTCCTCTTTTCGTCATCACTGAAGGTTTTTAGCGAATATTTAGAATTTTAAGCATCGCTTCTCACCATTAAAATAGAACGGCATTAATGCATTGACGACCTAATTCGGCTTTTTGTGTCATAGAGTAATTTAATCAACTTCTGAATGTTGAATACTAAAATTTCAGTTGTAATCGAAATAGTGTTAATATTTTCTGCGATTAATACAATACTTACAATGAGAGACGATGAACACACTATTAGTAAAACTCCAATTGTTGCTGCCGACAAAATTGAATTTTCTCATAATGCCAATTCTTTCGTCGAGGCATCAGCCAGTATGATGCCAGAAAAATATTGGATAAGCTGTTTCTCCAAATCCTGTTTTTATTGCGCAAAAAAATTGCTGGGAATTATTTCATGGAAATACGTCTTATACGTCAATATTTTGCAGGTGCATGCCTGAATAGAAGCTCAAATTAGCCTTTATTCCGCCTACACAACAGCTCCTTCATCTCGAGCAGCTGAGAAAAATCGGAATGTGAACAAAGGTGAGGCTTGGGAGGCAGAAATTGGGCTCATCAAAGTGAAGGATCGAAACATTCAAGACGGAACCACTGATGCTAGTATTAGGCAAGGCTATACCTGCCACTGATGCTAGTATTAGGCGAGGCTACGCCTGCCACTGATGCTAGTATTAGGCGAGGCTACGCCTGCCACTGATGCTAGTATTAGACGAGGCTATGCCTGCCACTGATGCTAGTATTAGGCGAGGCTATGCCTGCCACTGATGCTAGTATTAGGCGAGACTATGCCTGCCACTGATGCTAGTATTAGGCAAGTTTTCATAAATAAATCTGCTACAGATTCTAGAGCTAGAAAGGTCCATTTATTCCAGATTCTCATTTACGTTGAGATCCTTTTTTGCGCCATGTGCTAATGTTGGAAGAGGCTCCGCAAAATTGGAAGTATTTATCTTAATTAAGCTCCTGATCGTGGTCTAAACTCTGTGGTCACCATAAAGATCATAGTTTCAGCATACACTGGATCACACAAGACAAGCGTATCACTTGACGAATAATCTGGCTTCATTCAAATTGAACCGAGCCTCAATGTTTGGTTATGATTATAATATCCATCCTTCAATAAAAAATAGCTAGGTAAATTTTATTCTCGAGAGGAAATTAAGAATTTCATGTTCATGCAATGTGTTGGACATGAGTGTTTTCCTATACATTAAATTCGAGTTTTTTAAAAGAAATGGTAATAATTTCAGAACAACCGCACCATACTTAAAAAAATGTGTGCCGTCTGCTTTGTCGGGGCCGTTGGCATACCCAGATGCTTAATTGAAAATGATGCACTCTTTCCGCATTATTATTCAACTGATCACAATTTGATTGTTACTCATTACGATCATAATTTGTTGTGGTAGCAGCATTTTTACAAAACAATTATAAATTGATCAGTGACCATTGAAATTTTACATTTTTGTATAGCATAAGAAAAATCCAGATCATAGTAAACAGTGCCTCGCTACAAATGTCACACGACACGTGCAAATACCTTCCATTTCTTTTTGCAGCAATATCGAGAGTTGGCTGCATGTACATTAAGCAATAAATATAACTCTCATTGAGACCAATTCAGTATGCTATATGGACTGCAGCCGTGCAGTCGCTCATTTTATTTTTTAGTCCTAAACATATCATGCGAGTTTTTTCTCAATGCTTTCCTCGCAACACCTCGTAAATAACTTTGTATTTTTCGGGCAAAGTCATGTGTTTCTCAGTGCCAATAAAGCTACTCAGCGGCCGCCCAGCACGGCTCGTTTGTTTCCATCCGGCAAGGCGAGGTGAGATTTTGCAAGGCTTCTCTGATAAGCTTCTTGCGGCCGCTCTTCAATTCCCTAAAATATTGCCTTCATTAATTAATTACTTCTTGTTGTTTTTTATTGAACAAAACACTATTCCATTAGGCTAGACCTGAGCTACGTTCGGCAGTGCAATTTATGGAGTTGCATTTTGCTTCTCCTGAACTAATAACGAAGAGCCTCACGTGTTGCTTCTTTTAAATACACAAACCAAACTGCTTGAATTAATCTCCACAAAATTCTAATACGTGTCAGTGTTAAAAGTGCGATCAAATATGTTTACAAGCTATGTAATCATATTTAGCATCCTCGAAGGAATTTATTCTATTTATTAGCATTTACCAATATCGTATTTATATTGACACTAAAAATTCTACCACCCAATCCAACCTCACACATGTTTTTTTTTGCAGAAATTGGATACCAGCGTGACTCTTGGTTTACTTGGTACAAATATTTCAATTTGAAAGCTCTTTCGAGTTTGCTTTTCCTTATATAGATCAGTTTCCCATGATCGTCTCTCAGAGTGGCCATCAAAGTTCGTGTAGTTCCCGCAAACAGTCCGTGATAAATTATTTCGCCTGGAGGCTGTTACTGTACAGCGAACGATGTTTTCCAGGATGTTGCCGGCTGAGAGGTCCATTCCAACCTAAGATTTGCTGTAGGGTATCAAATAAGTCGAAGAAGAATAACGAACTTCAAAAGTTCGACAAAATCAACTTGGCCTAAATAAAGAAACTTTTTTCTGAGATCGGTTAGTTGAAAGGAGGTCACAAGATCACGTTATTCCAGCGTAATGCATTTCAAACTCAAACAAATTCGTACATTTTTTTAAAATTTACTGTTGGTTGAAAATTAAATTCATTTCTATATCATAATTTTATCAAGTAACTAGCATCAAAAACGAACCTCAAATTCATAAAAACTACAGTTTCAAAAAGATTCATTCACAAGAAAATTTTTTACATAGAGAAGGTGACGAGGAAACAGGTTTTTATTGTAGTTCAAATTAGGAAGAAGTGACGCAAACACATTTCATAGTGCACTGTTCAATATTTATAGTGCACACTGCAATTTATTGTATACATTTTTACCTTGTTTCAATTGAATATGCATATGCACGCACTCTAGCTGATTCTCATTGATGATCTTATAATGTATGTATTCGTGACCCATGTAATGCAGCTAGCAAATTATTTCATTCCTTGCCTTCCTATCATCGTTATTTACATTTACGAGCAGAGCGTCTGCTATTCCAAAGTTCAATTACATTGACTTGATCTGCGCGATTGCCTAGCTTCTCATTTCAGCAGACATAAAGCTGCTGCTGCATGCTTGAGCGAACCACATCGCCGAAGAACGCGCTGGTGTCAGATGGGAGAGCTTAACTAATTGATCTGTAAAATATTCAAAGTTGGAGAATATTTTAAATAATATTTTGAAGTTGAAAATTTTACTGGAACTTAACTATTCATTTAACTCATATCTCGTCTTATTTTGTTAAACCGAAAATGTGTTTAAAATTGTTTGACGATTTATATGATGTGGTGGTTGTGCATAAAAAAATGATGAAAATTTATTACAGAAACTTTATCATCTGTTGCGCTGCAGAGCAGTGGATTATTTAAGGAACCTCAATTGATTAACTTTAGTCCCAAAAACTCAAACAATGTTTAAATATGAGATAAATTATTTTTATCATTGACCAATTTCAATTTATAATATCCTCGAGAATTTTTCTCTGAAATTTCATTATTTCAATTCAACCTCACTGCTGCGGCAAAAAATTCTAGTGAGCTGTTCCAATAATATCCTATAGCATAATCTCTGAAGTCGAATATTATCGTTCCTAAATTCCTTTCACCTTAATTAAATTCCTCATTTTTCATCGGCTAAATGTGACGATTTATGCTACAAAACTCAACAAATCGTCCACAGTATAAAATTATAATGATTTTGTTTTTACTTTTCTGAGAGTATATCGTGAGGTGCTTTACTTTTATAGAGCTGAAAACACTTCCCTATACGCTGAAATAAATTAATTGCGGTTGCTTATATCCGTTTAGTGATGTTTGCTTCAACTCAAATTTAGGTGACGATAGTGATAGGGTATGCCCAAATCCAGTGATAATGATATGGTATGCCAAATAATCTAGCCGATTCTGAATGATCGAAAAACTTCAAGACCCAATCATTTTGTTTCGGAAAACACGTAACCTTCATAACAACAAAGTTTGAAAACTGTTATCAAACTTTCGTTTGATATACAGTAGTTCTCTGTTCTCTTCTTTGACTTGATAAACAATAGTTCTCTATATTTCAATGAGTTTGTTCTGAAAAAAAAAAAAATACTTGGGGAAGATATTTTTATTTCTGTTACAATCAAACTTTGTGGTCGGAGTCATTGATTACTTTTTTCGATACGCCAACAAGTACATTTTTGTGCAGCCGTTCATTATTTCTTTGCTTCTAAATTTACATTTTAAATCATTCATTAAATATATAATTTCTGAACGTGTAGTTAGATTCTAAAAGTTAGATCACAGAAACCTGCGCAGAAGAATTTTGCTGTAACAAGTTTAGAGATTCAAAAGAAAAAGAAAAAGTTGTAACATTATTAGGACTAAGAAACTTTGTGGCATGGCCGCTAACCTCGATAATAAATCTGCCTTCAACCGAGCACTTAATTAATCACACAGTTAATTAATTATACTTCATATAAACAAATTTAGTGAAGCAGCAGCACGAAAGCCAAACCTGGTTTCTCAGGAAATACGTGCTAATTAAATAAGCTTAACAACTATTCAATTACTTTTTTTTTACCTACAATTATTTCAAGCGAAAAATTCAAACTGGGTGTTTTCATCACTTTAATTTGCGTGCCTTGTGCCATTACCAGAAAACTAGGAGGTTATCTGTAAAATGGTGCGAGGGACCAATTTTCTGGCTTGTATGACTGCGTCGAAAGGGAATTATTATTCTTGTCAAAATCGCTTTTATTTTGGGAGAATTTTAAGCTAATTTAATAAAGTGGATTAAATTTAATAGTTGAGAAGAAGGAATATTCCATGAGAAATTTTTAATTTCACTCCATCACTGCATGATGGAGTGCAAAAACTTTTCGGGCGAGGAAGAAAGAAAATTAATAATGTTGACAAATAAAATAAATAAATGAGTTTTCTCAAATCACATTCAGTCTTGATGTGTCAACGACGAATGTTAATGATATGAAATGCAACTCTCGGTGTCAATACGTCTAATATTCATATGTTGTATACATAGAAACTGGCCACAATGCTATCCAGTGAAACAAATTGTTTCTGGTTTGTAATGCAAAATTAAAATATATCATATGACAGTTTATGCAATGGGTCTACAGAACTTTAAAAAACCATTAAGTTTAGGTATTTAAAAAAAATGATGCCAACGATCGCATCAAAACAAAATAAACTGATGATCGTGAATGAAACTATTTAATTTGATGCTGCTTGCTTCATTAACTTCTTGCAAAGAATCGTTTTCACTTTCATATACCAGAGTTTGTTATGAAGTCGGACAGCCGAACTTGTCCGCAAGAAGTGAGTAATTAAGGGAGAGTTCACTTGCATGTCGTACCGCAATCAACTTTGAAATATGCCCGACATTTTCAGCTATCCACTTATTTATGATGCAGTCTAGTGTCTTTTTTACTGATACGACTGCTGCATGATTCAGCCCTGTATCTGTGGTGCCTGAAAAAAACTCTGGCACAAACTGCGAATTACAGTTGGTCCAGTTCTTGCTTTTCTTTCATGCTGGTGAACAATCCTAACGAGTTGGCAAGAAATAATGAGCAGCAACTTGGGATTATTTTTAACCAACCAGTTTTTCAAGCCACACGAAAAAAACAATATTGTGTCCTGAGTAGAGTATTCACTCCTTCCTTCAGAACCTACGTATATTTGGAACATTTTTAATTCATAAGCGCGAAAAAACAACCTAGTTCAATGGTAGAAAAGTGAACCAAAATTAATTGTAAAAAAGTTTATAGTCGGAAAATATGAATTTATTCTTGAAATTATCAAGCAAAAGCTAATTATTTACCGTCAGAATTGAATAATATTTTCCGGTGTAGGAATTATTGTTCAATTACATCTTGCGACATTTCTACGTAACATCGAGCTATACACGACAATTTTATCAAATTATGTGTCTCTCAACGATTTCTTGATCTTTTAGTAAGATATATATGGAAGTACAGAGCTTTCTCTGCACTTTTCTTTTGAATTTAAAAGAATATTTAAAATATTTAGGTAATGTTTATGTTTTAGAATACTTTTTCAGAATTTAAATATATACATATATATTTTTATTTTTGTGATTTTTTAAAGAATCCTACTAAAATAATTAGCAATCAAGTCAAACAATTATGACATGGCATTGTTGAAGCTTAGAACGCTCCGCGCAGCTCTATGCAGCGCAGTCTCTACAACGCTGATGTAGCTGGTTTAATTGTTCCTATTACTTGAGGCGGAAAAGCGAGCAAAGCGACCACTGCCCAGGCGCGCTCATGAAAATTTCAACGACTGTATATTTATTAAAAATTATATACAGTATATTTATTATAAAAACTTCAGTCCAATGTTTAAAATTGCAAGTAATATTCTTCGTCGATGAATGGTTGGAACAGATATGAACATTTAGCATTACTGGAAAATCAAAATTCTATAATTTCACATCTCTACATATTGGAACCAAAATAAATGCGCTGCTTCTTTCTCAAAGAGAATCGATGATAGTAAATATTATTTTACTCAAAGGATTAGAATTTAATCTATTAATTTTTATAAATTTATTCGCAACCATTAATTCACTCCATGTATTTTTTAGTGTCTAACAATAATAAAAAAATCGGCATTTCGCCGCGCCCAGCAAGGCGACGTAAGCTCGACTTTCTTTATGTTGGCCAAAGTTCGCGCGAATGCATTGAAGCTGCACGGCCCCGGCTTCAGGCCGCCTGTTCGCTCGCCAAATCTTTACTTTGGTGTTTTTCCTGTAGAATTCGCGACTCAATTTGCATGCAATGTAAGCTGTATTCTTTTGGAGAAAAGCAGTATTGAGACAATAGAAGCTCAACAAATGTTCATTAGATTTTCTCGCCTATGTATATATATTGTCTATCGTATAAGTTTCTTTTATCTGTTTTTTCGGACCCTTGCGAAAGGAATTTGAAATCTGGATGTATGTATATTTTTTGTTCGGCAGCTCTTTTATTGTTTGATTTTCCGTTCGTCTATGTTTATAATTTCTACTTTTGTTGTAACGGAACATTTATTTTTGAAACATCAACGATCTGAAGTGATTAACATGAATTTCTATAATTATTATTATTTGAATTATATTTTTTCATCACCGCAATGAATGATATAAAACCGTAAATTCGATGGGTCGGGTATCTCAACGAATTTATATTCACCATAAATGAATGTGTGATAATTTTAGTATTATCACACATTAGTGTGATATTTAGTATTATCACACAATTTTAGTATTATCACACATAATACATCCAAGTATTAATTACTTGGATGAAACAATGTATTTAAACTGTAGTGCACGTAGAGTAAAGCTGATCTCGGCACTAAGTATCCGCAAAGCAGGCTAAAAAATTTGGCTTTCAACTTATCTTGAAAGGGATTAAAAAATTTGCGTTGAGCGGCAATGAGATTTAAGGACCGAGCTTATTCAACGCACTGTAAGGTCGGCCATCGCGGTCACGGTCGCAGCTTGCGAGGCAAATCTTTTGGCGATTTTCCAAGCAGAAAAAATCCGGCTGAAAGCATCAGCAGATTCTTTTACTTCGAAACAAAGATTCCCTTATTTGATGAGGAAAATTGTGAAATCTATTGGCCGTACAAGATAAGTTGTTACGCATCCTCGCAACTGGGCACATTTGGAACTTTATCTCGAGAGAGCATGCAATTTCCAATACCTATATAAAAAAATTCTATGTAATCTTCGTCTCTTCATATGTAAAATTTTATCATAAAACAATGATGAGTTTTAATCAATCTCAGCAACAATTTTCTACTTATTGAGACCAATGGGAAAAGTCGTGCGTATAAACCGAGACATACGAATGAGAAAATTCCAAAATTTTTTGGCTATCGAATAAGCCTTTCAATTAAAAGGTATGCATCACTACAAGAAACGCATATAATCTTACGTAGTTGTTAGACATTCGATTAAAGTAAAAAAAATAACTGTATATGGCTCAATTGTCGCCTGCGAAAACATTTTTCTATGGTTTTCAAATTAATTTTAAAAGGTTTTCATTCCGTGTAATCACCTTGAAACTCCAAGAAATACCCTAATTTCATGAACATATTAATTTTAAACAAGAATAATATTCAAGAATACCTTTGAAGTGACCAATAAATACCTACTTCAATTAGAATACTTTTATTCGAGTACAAGTTACGATAATGGTACGAAACATGCATTGTAAGAAATCTAGAAAAATTCAAGCCTTATTTTTGCTCATACCTTACATAATTAGTAAACCTATATATACAATTGAGTTATAGTTACCCAAAGATTTTTACTCGAGCAAGTTTGGGCGGTTTTCTGACGAGAAACACATGAAATATTTGTTTGTCGTATTGAGGCATAACATTTTGACTTTCCTAACGCGAATGTCAGATATACAGTATAAGTTTTTTGTTCAGATTATAAAGTGGCATCATGGTTTCTCAGATGAGATAAATGCCTAAAATTTTCGTTTTTCGTCTCAAGAATTATCTTTTCTTCTGTCTCAAATGAAAAAGAACCCGATATATTTGTTCTTCATTAGTGGCATCCATATTTCTCTAACCAGAAAAGATCTAAAATATTTGTATGTCGTCTTAGAAAAACAACTTCCTGATTCCAGTGATGAATAAATGCCTAAAATATTTGTTTGTCGTCCTAAGACTTTAAATCCTGTCTTCAACGCTCATATTTGAGATAAAAACTGAAAAATTCTTGGGGATGGACTGCCAAATTTCATTTGAACTGCGCCTGATGCGCCAAGCAGAAGGAATGGACGGCTGCCAATATGGGAGTCTCTTCTTCCAAAAAGTTCGTTCGCGTGATATCATTTCAAATTCACCAAAGGAAACCAAAATTTTTCGTATCCATGTTGAGTGTTCCAAAAATATTCAATAGTCGCGCTTTTTGGGGGCTTCATTGATGTTTTTTTTTACATTTTTTTTTTCTTCAGAAATTGGTGCTTAACATTCATTGTGAAAGAGTTATCGAATAATTAACTTAGATTCATTTACTTTTACTTTGCACGTAGGCAGGACTTCTCCATAAGCCCCTTCTTTCCAAAACGTTAGAAAGTAATGAGATATCCTCTAAAAAATTAATTTCCTAAATAAATTAATGGAGTTAGATACATTTTCCTTGAATTAGTGAATAATTTGAACTATTCCAAGTCAAGGTATAAGGATCGAGCAGTTAATCGAAAAGCAGTTGACCGAGGCCCCAAAATTCGGGAAACTTCTGTAAATTCGTATTCACTACTTGAAAAGTTTCCAATATTCCTATCCGTCAGTTATAGGAA
This sequence comes from Hyalella azteca, assembly GCF_000764305.2. Taxonomy (NCBI): domain Eukaryota; kingdom Metazoa; phylum Arthropoda; class Malacostraca; order Amphipoda; family Hyalellidae; genus Hyalella; species Hyalella azteca. Next base: position 157,171 of record NW_025944349.1, read on the forward strand.
TATTCTGGTAACATAACTTCTTATTTCTACTCAAGTCCTCATTCATCGTGTCGATGAATGAGCGTGCCATGTTCTAGGGAAATTAGACTGAAATTTGGATTCGAATATCAGCAAATTTTATTTAGTAAGACCTGGGCTGACAGAAGCATCAAACCTGCGCCACGCATCAAATATGATCATACTTCTGCGCTACATGTTTAGCAGTAATTCTGTACAGCTTTGAACACACAAACTTTTTAATTTTGTTTGCTATTAACCATTGGTTATATTGCACTTTATTTGAATCCAGGACATATATACCGATATATATACACAGACTGAAATAAACTTGGTAAATTAAATATTACTTTCAGATATACGAGGAAAAACACCTTCTGATAACCTATACTTAGGTTTTGAAAAATTTTATAAATCACAGACAAGATATTTGAACGCTTTTATCATGATATTTTGTCGTGTTACCGAACAAAGTTCTCAGCCTACCACCGACTTGCCCTGTCTTCAGAATAAAATTTAACTTAGTTAAGGGATTTTTTCTCGTAAGAGGCTACACCGCGGAACTGTAAACAATTGTGGCCAGCTATTATAATGTGATTCCAGGTTAAGGATAAACTAAAACTTTCAGTGTTCGGTTCTCTTGACGAAAAATTAAGTTAAATCTAATTCGGTGTTAAAATGACATCAATTTTTTAGTTCTTTTTATTTTAATCAAATGGTCTATTAATATTCGTCAATCTACGAATTTATCTTAAAATATCAAAGCTTAACCGCGAAAAGAATACTATTCCAAAAAGTTAATCATTCTTCAACGTTTTTTTAATCAATCGGACAGGGCCCTGAACAACTAATTATCAGATAATCATCGAAGGCGAAGGTAATTTTGAAAATTTTTCGGGATGTCACCAGCATTTTTCTTTAATAATCTGTGTCAACACGAGAAACTATTTATAACATTTGTTTCATTTAACTTATCTTCTGATTCTTCAGTTGAAAAATGTCTTATTTTTTGTCTGAATTAGTCAATCCTGCAGAATTCCGATTATAATATTCTGAATTAGTCAATCCTGCAGAATTCCGATTATAATATTCTGAATTAGTCAATCCTGCAGAATTCCGATTATAATATTCTGAATTAGTCATTGCTGCAGAATTCCAAATATAATAAACGATGATTCCAAGTTGTGGTTATTTATGCTCGATGTCTTACGAGAAATCAAGATGCACGGCAGCGGAGGTCAGGGTGTGGTGGTTGTGCATGCAAGGCTCGCACTGCCACCAATACTTTGATCCGCTCACCGCAGCGTCGAGCTCCACTGCCTCACATACATCAAAACCAGGAACTAAGGCGTTGTGAACGCCCAAACTGTATGAATTTGATTATTTGAAATATTAAATTTTGAACGATTAATCATTTTCCCAGTTGAATTATTTAGCCACAGAAAAATAATTATGAAGGTGTGTGTAACATGAAAGCTTATAGAGTACTGCAAACCTTCACATATATAAAAACATTGTGCATGAATAAATAATAGTGTGTTTTGCGGAACTGAGATGAATTTTACTGCGCAATTCAAACAACTTGGTTTTGAGTCGACGTCAACTAAGCAGCTTCGCATGTTCAGTTGACCTCCAATGAAGTGAAATAGAATTCTTCATGTGAAATATAATGAAGATGAAATTTTCACACTGGGTTAGAAATGATTCTACTGTATGCAAAAACTTAGATCACGATTAAAGATTAGGTTAGATCACGATTTTTTTGTACATCTCTCTTCATTCCTTCTACTTCTTTCTTCGAATTAAACCTCTAGTAAATTTAAAATTCTGCAATTTTATATTCATTCAAGAATTTTAAACCCAGTAAATTAAGGACAATATGTCTGTTAATATTTGAGGCTAAATGTTTTTAATGTCCATTTCGTGTGTAATATTCCCTAAATCAAACACAATGTATTGACTACGTGTAAATATTTTTCACACAATTTCCCCACTTACAAATTTGCTACGCACAAATGCAGCCGAGAACAGCAAATACCGTTTTCTGATCTGTCGCTCATCGTCAGGCGTAGGAGGACGGGAGGGGCTGTCGCTCATCGTCAGGCGTAGGAGGACGAGAGGGGCTGTCGCTCATCGTCAGGCGTAGGAGGACGAGAGGGGCTGTCGCTCATCGTCAGGCGTAGGAGGACGAGAGGGGCTGTCACTCATCGTCAGGAGTAGGAGGACGAGAGGGGCTGTCGCTCATCGTCAGGAGTGGGAGGACGAGAGGGGCTGTCGCTCATATTCAGGCGTAGGAGGACGGGAGGGGCTGTCGCTCATCGTCAGGCGTAGGAGGACGGGAGGGGCTGTCGCTCATCGTCAGGCGTAGGAGGACGAGAGGGGCTCAGGGGACGAGGCAGCGTTGTTGTGGCTGGCGACATCACAGGCATGAATTATTGCCCCCAGGTTGTCACTTAGAACGCCTCTGCAGGCAATGCATCTCATGCATCCAGCTGGGGACCTGAGAGTTGCTCCTAAGCATTGCCCGCCATTTATTCAATTGAGGTACCGTGAAAATTTGTTCATGTTAGTATAACAGTTAAAATAATATTAAAAACAGTAACAATAACATTAACAGTAATTATAATAATAATAATAGTAACATTGAAAATAATAATAATGACAATGATAAAAATGCATATGGTCCATTATAGCAGTGATTATATAGGAGCCTGCTGGTCTGTCACCGAACCTTAATTCTCAAAATAACTCGAACCATAATTCTCAAAATCAAAACAGCGACTTATTGCTGGAATATTGCTGCTCTTTTCCACACTGAAATCCCGCTGTTAACAAGTGCGATAGAAAGTACATCTTCTGAAATAATTACTGCGTGCGAGCTTTCGCCTTAGTTCCTCCGAAAATAAGCCAGCAACAATAATCCAGAATAATTAAATAATTAAATAGTGAAAATATAGAATATTTGCTTGGTCACGCCGTAGGCGCGACATTTTTTACTTCATGCGTGCTTTCTGCTCCTGCCAGCAGCCCAGGTGGAAACTTTGGGTCTAAAAATTTGACTCTCGCAACTTGCTAAGTTAAGTTTTGAGTTTCAGCAACTTCTGGATTTATGTTGCAGCCCTGCTGGTATATGATAAGCAGCGCGTCACAGTGACTTCACGTATTTTGCCGCTCGTGGCAATGCAAAAGAGGCCACCAAATTCAAACAAATGCGTGCCTCGAGGAAGTATTCGAATTTATTTTCTGAATAATAATCCAATTTTATTTAGTTGGCCGAAAGAATTGCGCATTATAACTAAACATTCGTGCTGAGATTTAGGGTATCCATCAGTTTTGGAGTACATGTTTTTTTATAATGTTATAATAAATTGTAATGAGAATTTACGCAATCATCTAAAATTTATTTAACTCCTACGTTGTATTTTCCCGTAAAGGTGATAGTATAAAGCGAAACTACCACCTGCGCAATGATCGTAAGTTTTTTCTCGCAGGAGAGCCGAGCATGTCAAGCTGCAGTTGCCCTCGCGTGCTGCTGCTCATCAGAGGGAAGGGCGCCACACAACCTGTGTTTACAGCCCATATTTGCCTGCCTTGCTTATTATTTTGCTTCAATTGTGAGCCTCTCATCGGTGAGACATGCGCCGAATCCACAAGGATTATAAAATTAAAGTTTCCATCGTTGCTCAAGATTTTTGTCTAATGTCATAATATGGCTGACATCTTCGCATGTCTAATTGACATCGTGAATAGTATCTATGTATGTGCGTTTAGTACACCTTTTTGCAAATTTTGAATTACGTTCTAAAACTTTTAACGGCTGATCCTGTCAGTCTTGAGAGGGTTGAAGTAAATAAAACATTAGGATTTCTCAAAGAATCAGAAGCTCATACAATGATCTTCTATTCATTTCAGTTGATGTTTTCGAGACGTACAGGAGAGATCTACCAGCTCCTTGTAAGCAATTCGTTGAGTGGTCGACGAAGGAGTCGTCATTGAGGTACATTTGTCGACCTGGAAACGGGAAATGTATTCGATGAACAATGAATTTTTTGTCCAATCACTCGTTAAAGATAAAAACGGTTCTTCGAGGTACAGATTCCGCTATGAAGGGGCAATGAACTTGGGCGCTTCACTGCATAGTCATTCTTGACTAATGTTTATAGTCTATTTTCCATTTTTGGTAGGAGAATATCACTGGCAAAAATCTTTTATATACTGTTTCGGAAGCCATGCCCCACACTAAAAAGAATATACTGAAAAGATTTGTACTGATGGCCTTGCTGAACTGGAGACAGAATTTTTTGTAAATTTTTACCTCATAGTGCCGCAAGACCGGCGCTAACGAAGGCAGTTACGTATAAGATTTCCTCAGATATTTTGCCAGAAGCTACTCTCTTTTGAGAACTGCGCTAATCCTGAGCAAACAGTAGCGGCCTTGGAGCACAGCCCTTTGGATTTTCTCAGAATGGCTACTCTAATAGATTTCTTAGCCCAATATCAGCAGCTGAATTTTTTTCTGATGCCGCATGGCACCGTAAAGGTAACTAATATTCCCCAACGATGCTTTTAAGTGTGATACCGAGCATCCTAGCCTGCAACGCTGTCGGCAAACCGCATCTTTATAACTGTTTGAATTCGCAATTTTACATAAAATTGAGATATTTAATGAAATAAGCGAGTTTTCTGTCAGTGTACTATAGACCCATAATTTTTAACGAATTTACCTTTCAAATTTGTGACGCTTTAATTAAAAAATTTGATTTTGAATTAAGATAATATTTCCCTTCGTTTTGAGAATAAGATTTTAGCAGAAAAAAATTAACTGACATACAGCCCAGGGCTTAATTAGTTTAATTTAATCGATTTCACAGAAAAAACAATCTGGCAAAAATAATTTTATGCCTACAAAAATTTTTTCATTGCAATATCTATGGGTATTCTGCCAATCAAAATCAAAAGATGATCTTGGGAGATGAATTCAAACATTTTGAAATGGTTCAAACGTTAATATAGCTTCAGATTGGTGTTAAATATTCTGTTTAGATTGGCTGATTCAAAATGCTTTTCTGTGAGCACCATCATGAAAATGGTGTAGTTATCATATGGTAGTCAAATTGTCTGGTACGACATAGAAATTTCATTCTCAGAAGATTTTATGTTACATTCTTAAGTAATAAAAATGTTGAACTTTAATTATTTCGACGTAACACAAATTTATGAGTACTAACCAATTCTTTTTCAGATCATTTACTGGTAAGTTAATGCTCACTTTTCATCGATTTTTTTTATTAGAGGAAGTTCATGCTACGCGAGAGCTCTAACTCTCACACTGTTTTCCATCGTTTTTTGCAAACGACATCTTGTGCAATTGGGCAAATTCTCGGATTCATATTTTCTTCTGCATGACCGGAAGACTGGAATTCTTTTGCAATTTTGAACAGTAGTGGCGCTTGTGAGAGTTCCCGGGACATGATATTGCATCTCATCTGAGGAGAGCTGCTCCAAAATTGCCTCTGAAAAGCTCTTTTGCGAGGAGGGTGAGAGACGCGCCTCTACACGCACCCTTTAAAATGGCTAATTTCGAACTTGAGCAAATGACCCACTTGCTACCTTAAAAACACCTATGTGGCTGCTTGTGCCGAGTCATGCGAATATTTATTAAGAAATGCGGCGTACATTGTGGACCCAACCACACGTTCTTCATTTACCAGGAAAAGATTGCTACAGTGAGACAACGTTCATATAGTGAAGTTCATCGCCTGAAGTTCTACGTGAACTAACCACGCTATACACAAGATTTCCTGTCACTTGGACGTGAGAGAATGATGGTTTTGTAAAATATCTGTTGATGAATGATTGATTAATAATAATTCACACGTTATAATTGAGGAGATACATTCATTTCAATTTTTTACGCTCTGATTCTATTTCAAGCAAAATTTCACTTCAGGCTGATATCTGGCCATCGGCCAATGACAAATTATTCGTATTCGGATGAAATTTCAATCTCGATAAATCACGTGAATAGGCGTGGCATATTTTGATAGCTGGATGGATAAATCTCATCAATAAAATACCAAAAGTTTAGATTTTTCTATTTATTTTATTTCAAAATCATATGGATCAGCATAATAACACAAAATGAATTTTATTCCTAAGAAAATAATTTTGCAAATTTTATAACACCTAAAGAACACTTTAGAAATAAATATATGAAGAAAAGTAACAAAAATATCAGGAGAAAAAAATATGTTAATTTAAATACTTTTTGACATGATATTTTAAAAAGAATGTAAATTTGTATTAAGCGATGTACACATTTTCTACCAGGGCACATAAAATGTGAAAACAGCGTACGCCTAATATCTATTTGCTATATACAAACACCGCGCTAGAAGAATTGTTATTGGTATTACTGTGTGTATGCAATTACCTGTAAACTACGTCGTTCGTTCGATGCAAGAAAAGAAGATGTGAAATTACTCAATATTGATAAAAATTTCTCGCTCACGCGTATCGTAGAATATAATAGTTTGGTTGCGCTGCCTCCCTCTATTTCTCAATCTTCAAAATCCCAGCTTTAGATTCTGCAGTTGATCGGAAACAAAAATTGCATTCGTTCGATTGTGTTGATTCTTTTTCTGTTGTACTAAATTTGCCCCAAATGTCTCTGTGGAATACCACGGTAGTTCAGCGATTTCCAATTTGTGCGATCGTATTTTCTAAGAACCACATTAGTGACAAGCGAACTTTGAGTGTATTGCACACCTGGCAAGATCATGAACTCGCTCCGCAGATATGTTTAGCTAGCAAGACAGAAAATGAATTCATGAAGAAGTTTGGAGCTATACACGCTAAATATTTTTAAAACTTCTAAGCTTTGCTTTTCATGGAGGAGATGTGCTTGCATATCTCTAGGCACATTGCGTTATTGCAAGTATCATAAACGAAAAGTTTCATTCACATCGTACAGTGATTGAATTAAGCACGAGATTGAATGACTAAAATCAATGAAGCATAATTATTGAGTAGCTACTGATAGACCAGCACTCTTCATATAAAAATGTGATGCAAGTGTCTGATAATGTGACGGATGGTGGCCACTTGACTCCCATCAACTGCGCCGTCCATCATCTGAAATGCAGGCATGAGCACCCACTCTCAACGCTTAATTTTGAGCCATCATCGCGGTAATGAGTGTTCAGAGCGCGGGTCTGAGCGCTGATATGCGCTCGACAGATCTTATTTTTTCGGCCGTTATCGTCTGGAATAGACTCATGTGATTTGTGTCCAACTCTAGTAGAAAGAGATTATGTAGTTTAAACTGAAAATATCAAGTGAATTATTCCATATTATTTAATTCTCAAATCAAATTATTTCTAGAGTGAACCAAAAATGGATGCGAATTATGCGATAAATCTAGGCATCATTTATTCTCGAAAACAGAAAATAAATCACGAGAGAGCAATCAAATCTACGTTACTGAGTGCGATACAACAGCATATAAATAAAAAAAAATTAATGTTTAAATACTTAAATATCCAAAAACAAGTAAGCCCACGTGGTTCCATTCTGGGCGAAAATGAATAGCCAGATTAGGAAGTGGTCAATGGCACCGGGACGAGATAAGCGGATTACGGGTTTGAAACCTGGCAAGGTGCAAACATTCTACGACTTCGCTTGTAGACGGCCATCGCTGTCGAAGGTGGTACATTCGTAATGTGGCCTTAGATGTCGCCACGTAACCAATTTGTCTAATAAATCATAAATAATCCCTAATAAATAATCCTTTTGCTGACAGTTACTAGAGTGGAAGGGAGCCACCAATAACTGTAAAGGGCAAAAGAAATGTCAGCTCCGACAAAGAGTTCTCGAATAACATTGCCGATAATCTCCACGTAACAAGCTGGCTCATCTTGCCAACGGTGTCCACCAAATAAAATATTAAGTTTAATTGACCACTAAATTAGAAAAGAAAAGGAACATTGAAAAAATGCATGCTGTATTATACACCGAAAAGTTTGTTGCCAAGTAACCCACAGTTTCTTCCTTCACAATTTTTTTAATTGAAGATAATATACACGACGTTGTTTCTTGATATAGTGAGTTCTAGTTCATTGCATTGTTACTGAAAAAAGATGGAAGTTTAATTTATTTGCGCTGTTGAGGTCGTGTAAACCGTCAAAATATAAAAAAAAATGAAAATATCTCCATGATGAAATTCTTGTGGCAATATTTTTCCTGTTTCTGATTGAAAACCTGCAAGAAATTTCACATGAACCAGCACAATGTCAAGATCCACAGCTAACTCCAACAGAAGTTTTGGCCAAAACCATCTTCTCTTATGCATTGTTTTAAGTTTAAAACAATAATAGCAAAGAGAGCTTGGAGCTTGTTCAAATTATCCCCGGGCTGACCGTAACTCGGTGGCCGAGGTTTTGGCGAAGCTTCTCCGCCATTGCCGCGGCTCTAGAAACAATCTCGAGGCGCAATAGAGGCGCCCGTATTAACGTCCACTCGATGGTCCAAGCAGAAGGCTTAAGTCAAGAGCGGCGACACCAATGGCGCACTTATTTAGGTTTTTATTTGCATTTTATAGCGATGCAGGTTGCGAACTGTCGTTGAGAATAGCATCTTCTGAAGCAGGCATATTCATGGATCTGATAGCTTCCTCTCAGGTTTTCTATTGCTGATAGTTTGTTATTTATTGTGTATTGAAAGTGCTGTATGAAAGGTAATTCTTGAGCAGTAGATTTGCTTCAGGATGTGTTTGTAGTGGCCATACCTAGATGGGGGAAAATTCTATTATTCACCACGAGAGCAAAATATTGCATTCCAGTTCGCAAATGAGAATTTTCGCGACGCTGTAAATGTGATTAATAGGAAAACTTCGTGATTTTTTTAATTTATTTTCGACTGAAATAACCGAGAAATTTTACGTATACCCATTTCCTGCAAAACTAAATCTCCTAAACAAAATATTTTGTTTGTTTTCTTCTCAATTAAACTGGTTGAAAGAAATTTTATTTCATCACATTTCTTCGCCTTATACTTTATATTATAACCTCATTTTACCACCCGTTTACGATTTATGTTAATATTCTATCGGGTTGGGAACATTTACAGTTAAAAATGTTATCTTTCATGTCATAATTTGAATGCTCCGGTAACAAGAAAACGCAATGAAATTTCATGGCCTTTCATAATACCCTCCTCGGCGCAACGTTAATAATCGAATCCAATAAATTTTGCAAACATTCCGAGAGCTATTGGCCCGGAGTTCCAACCGCGGCCCTTTAACTTGCAGCACTTTTCGATAGGTCTCATGGAAGATTTGCCAAGCAAACTGTTCGGATGTACCAAGTCGAAATTTTTTCATTACTGCCACGCTAATGATTGTGCCTGAATGATGAATCCGAAGTAGTGCAAAGTCTATTAGAAGCGGCTTATAAATTGCGCAATGCTCTTGATCGGAGCTTCTCACAGACAAGTCGGCTGCAAAAGATTTCAGATGCATTTCCAATATCGATGGCTATTGGAACTGGGAGATTCCGATGAAAGTTCCGATTCGAAATTGGAAGATTCAAATGACTCAGATTAAATTGAAGCACAACTTGTAACAATGGTTTACTGAAAAAAAACAATAATTTTAACGTCTGGAAGTTTAACAAATTACACGGATATTTTCTCTTCAATCACCGAAACTCCATCATAGATACGACTGCAGAGGCCAACATATTATCATACAATGACTCATACATTAACGCTAACTATATTAGTGATGACGTACAGCCATCATACAGAATTAATGGACTTGAATTACTTCCGCTAATAAATTGCATAAATTGCTTCATATAAATAAGAAATTTATCGATTAGATTCGTGAAGCTGTCAGCGCTTTTTTATTAAGCGCCACCTGAGTACAGGGACACGTGACTTAGTCGTGAGGGATAAGTAAGTCACATATCTGTCTAGATAACATATCTGGGGTGGTAATACACCCCGTAATATCATACGGGGTGGTAATACATGAGTGTTATACGATACAGGTAGAGGCTACGACGTTGACCGTAAGTTCGGAGAACTATAATGACGCAAGTTACATCGCGGAGCGCTTGTCAACTACTGCCGGGGGCCTTACTAAGGTTCCCAGCCCTTTTATAGACTTCGTACCTCCGTTCATTAAGTTCTTGTCCTCGTAACACATATGCTGAATAAGCTGTCGACTCAGCGTCTTTGGCAAGCTCAGTGACACTGTGAACGCATAGCTAATTAGATCTGCTTGTAGACACAGAAGGATTTTTATGCACGAATTACTCTCGGACAAAGCAAGTGCCGTTCGTAATGGATGAATTTTATAAATTTCGAGTAAATAACTGTAATTCGAAATAATAAAAAATTAATTTGTTTACAAAATTCAATTTCAACGACAACATTGTTTATAGGTACTAGATAAAAAAAAACCATCGTGAAAAAAACTTATTTTAGCGAGTAATATCACTTGAGCATTAAATCACACATATAGTCTAGGGACCTACGACCTTTCATCCAACAGTGATAATGATTATATTCTCCAGTTTCAAGTATTTTGAAGAATATACTCTAGCTCTGTATAACACTCTAACACTCTAATATAATACATCCACGAGTTTAATGGAACAAGCTCCCGAGGGACTCGAACAACAATTATTTAATTGTTTATCTCACAAACTTTTATGTATCCTATACACAAGCGAAACTTTAGCTAGGTAAATACGATAACTTATATACTCCTGCTTAAATCATAGACGATTCTAAGTTGGCCGGCAATCAGCCATATATTATCACCTAGCATGAAGCTAAAATTGTTCAACTGTGAAGCAGGACTTTCGTATTCCTCCAGGCAAATAATGTTGATTACGAGTTTACTTCGTTGAAGAGAAGTTGAATTTACGTTATTTCAACGCCAGATTCCTGTTGGGTTGAAACACTCACCGAACGCTGCACGTTGACGGTTTAAATCTGTATTTTACGGACTAAACTTGGGCTGTTCCGAAAGGCTGGCTTCAACAAAGTTCCGTCTCAATGGCAAATCTCTCAATACTTTTATGCCTCAATGCTCAGTTCTTGGTCTCTTTCCAGATAAATTCCTTTGAATTATAATCAGTTCAGTTTCCTTCGGGTTTCTGCTAGACGATGAGTTACAAATAGCGTTAACCATAAATGCGATTGATTTTTGAACTTGCCAACCATAAACTGCCTAAAAATTTTAAATTATTGTTCTTAATAATCATTATCATATGAAACTCGAAGCAATGCAATGCAGTAAACCGCGAATATAATTTATTTTAAGAGTTTAAAAAAAACTTCAAAGATCTAAATGGACAAACACGTCATCTAAAAAATTTTCTAGATATGCATGTTTCAAATGAATTTATATTAATATTTGATTTTTTATGATTATGTAAGATTGATCCTTCTTGATGATCCTTCAGTTCAGAAGCAACCAAGGAATGAGTTTACTCATGCCATGTAAAAATTATTATTTAATCTCAATTGAATTAACGGGTATAATATATCTACTGCATTGGCCATAAGTGTCTCAAAGAATAATTTTCGGAACATTCGCATTTGAGTGAGATAAACAAAAATATCAAGTTTGTCCTGAGATTATATAATCCAATTAGTAAAATCTTTTAAATATATACAAGCATTTCTTGTATAAAAAATTTCGGAATGAACACAAAAATTCCCGCTGATATTTTCTATTGAGGTGGCAGGATGAGTGACGTAAAGCGGGAATGCGACGTTAAATGCAATTTCCGACCAACGCAACCACAAAAAAACTTTGTATATTAAGATTTCAGAGTCGTTTGATGGTGTTTAATTCTCACAATTTATGCATTTACATGGACAATTTCTCTTTGAATTTCAAACAATTATATGAAGTTGGATGAAATGTTGGATGGAATTGGATAATAAAGTTGGATGAAATGGGAAAACCGATGCGTGTGATCTTCGTTATTGTTATTGTAGATTGATTTTTTTAGATCTCACCATTTCAGTAAATCTCCAGTTTTTTCACTTTATCCACCTCTCATGAAAAACGCAATTTACAGCAGTTCTTGCCGATGCAGATTTAACTGCCAATAGAGCAGTAAACAAAATCAAAATGATATTTTTTATCTTCCGCTCTATGGGCAGACCCATTATTTGCTGAACGTAAGAAACCCGTGCCGAAATTCGACTGCTGCTACGATGAATAATTTCAGGTAAAAATACTGATGCGTTTTCATTTTAGGTTTTTTTTCTGATAAGTTCAAGAATGCGCCATGTTATTCAACACTGAAATTATTGGATCATGCATTGCAAATCATCCATTCATTCGTGGTCTATGAATACTTGAAGCATTGGGAACGCTTTCAATGTTGAAGGAGAAGATAGCCACTGCGCTGGAGTAAAATGCCCTTTTCTGCTGCAGAATGCTAACTTATAAAAAAATTTATTCATATTTCACGCAAACATGTCCTCTGCGAATAATATTCACTTCCATTGCATCAAAATCAGTTCATTCAAAGAAGAATTTTCAAACCATGACGTCTAAAGTTCCAAAATACTATACAAAATACTGCAATATTTTCCATTCATGCACCCCACAACTAGTTCAGTCTCACATTACACGAGAGACTGAATCCTTCAAGATATTTGCTATGCATGAATTTCATGAATTTCAAAATGCATTGACTTGGCTTTCAAGGTTGAGGGAAATTAATTATTTCGACCTGCCACTGTAACGCATTCGAGCGTAAAGCGATACATATTTCGTCTAAAACTACATCAGCTCTGGCATTTTGATGGGACAGTTGAATTTTCCTCGTTAGTTTCACTCAGCTTAGATATTAAATATTGAAAGCCAATTGTTCAGTAAACGAAACCTTACAATTAAAAATAGTTACTGTTTATTGGGGGCCCGTTAAAAAATGGTATTCGGGAAAATTTTAAAATTAAAGTTTTTATACCGACATATACTCCACAAAAACTTCTGCTCTTTTAAAAGATCACGAAACGAATATTCAGTGCGTGAATAGAGTTGCAAAGGAAAATTTGAGAAAATTTATACCAAGTTTCAGAAGAATTAGATCTGATGTTCATAAACCGAGTATCTCAATGAAGCCAACCCATGAATGAAATCTGGTGAACGAATGATCCGTCTCACCTTGTCAAGAAAAAAGTTCCCGATATACACGAAACAATTCCCGAAGGAAGCTCACCAATTTCATCCCTAAAGAAAAATCGAACATAGACCATGAAGAAGAACCAGACATTTATACAATAGCAAAGCGTCGTGATGATCCTTCTGCCATGAGTGACGGAGTCGTTTTTCAGTGAGGGTAGTGAGAGGAGATTCAGTTGCCCCTACTACTTCGTCGGGTGAGGTTGTTTGTGTCGATCCGAGGTCTTCACTGCGAAATGAGTGTTAACCAGGCTTTGTTTTGTTGCTGTAGAAAAAACTTTTTTCGCACGCCCAAGATATCCGTTCGGTGGCTTTTTACTCTAGATAAGTAAAAATATATCGCAAGGCTTAGTGACACACGAATTAAATTCGAAATATTAAAAAACGAATTAGAAGTCCATAAATTTTAATGATTTTCCATTTGAAAATTGTTTTCAAATGTTATTGATAACGCCAACTTTCGTGCACTTCTATTGTTGTAATAGAAATTATTTTCAATCTGAAACATGTCGATAGTAAATAGAGATACTTATGAATCGTGCTTATGTGTTGATAGTGACGACGTTTTTAAAAGTCTCCATTTGTATTAAGTTGAATGCATAATATCGCTACACGAACGAAAGCCTTGTTATATAAAAGAATTGTGCGACGTATTTCGTTGTGTAAATTGCGATAAGGTCACCTACTTATTTCTTATATCTGAATTACACATCAAAAGAACGCGAAGCTTTGCGTACAATTTCACTTTCCTTGTTAATTCTGCAATTTCTTTTAATTTTTCATAATTTCTACCGCATCTCTGACTTTGAACTGATCACTTTGCTGCAATTTATTACTCAAATTAGCAATATTTATTAAATAAAAATGTTAATTCTTATTATATTATTATTATTATCATTATTATTAATATTATTATTTATTATTATTATTATTATTATATTACTATTTCAATTATTATTATTTACTGTTATTATTATGTTACTACTTCTTTTACTAATATTCATAATATTAGTGATGACGTTTCCTATATCCAACAATTCTGTAAATAATATTTCAATGTATTTTTTCACATGTTTTATTTATTTCATAATATAATTTTTCTTCTGTGCATATTTCATGAAAAAAAACATCACGGAAGCATGAGTTTTTCTCAATATTATCTACATTTTCTCAATATTTTCATCTCAATCTCGTATTAGCTGAAAACAGAATTAGTGAAAAACCAGATAAGCATTTTATGGAAGCGACCTACCAGATTTTTCTTATTTCTCTTTTAATTTGAATTTATTTCTGATATATTAGTTCATCAAGAATGCAAAGATGCCGATTTAATTGTTCTCTCTTCTCACCATTTCATTGCCCACAGAAATCAGACACCTTTGAAGGGCATTTCGAAAAAAGTTAAAAATATCTCTCCGGCCATTAGGCATTAAAAAGACCAAAATTTACATATTTTTTATTTCCCCGGCCAGATCTTTCTTTCCGGCACAGATGAGCGACGAACTAAGGCGTCCATTAATTTAGCTCAGGTGTCGAGCTGTTGGTTTATATGAAAGTATTTTATTTTAAACAAATACTTCTAACAGAATCTTAACAGATAACGCAAATTGAGACTTCACACACTCGATTAATGTTCTCATCAGATATAACAAAATACGGCACCTGAATAAAATATATAGAAGAAAGCGCAAGCTATTTAGTTCCACTTCCAGAAATTTTTCAGAATAGTGTTTCATACAAAACATAAATTTACACACCATCTGTAATATACTTGTGTTCACAAACTACACGCATAATGATAGCTTGGAAAATAATCAAGTAGGTGTATTTACACACCACTTACGCTGTAACACTTGCGTGTATCAGTATCCCACTTACTATACCTGGGTTAACAAACTACACGCGTTCCAATATCGGTGCTTACGCAGAACGCCCCGTAAGTACGCAAGTAACTCACATTAATTGCCATGTCGTTTCGCTAAGATACGGCTCAAATGCGATGTTTTATTTGCCTTTATGATATCGTGACAAGTACATCGTAATGGAGGAATTGATTTATGTGCACCTCATATGAATAAGTGACGAGAAATGGTAATTGGAATTTGATGAACGCAGTGACTTTAATTTGTGATTTAGGCTGCTCATAATAAGAATTTATTCAATCTAGAATTTGTGTTATTTCAATCGTATGAAAATATTGGGTAGTTTCCATAGTCGATTTTATCAACTTCGGAAATAATAATAATTATCATATCGAATTGTCCAGTGACTGCTGCTCAATGTTTGTATTTTTAACGCAATGTTACCAGCAGGAAAATTAGCGGATCCAAATAATCACAGGGTTTGTTTATAGTGCTTAAATAATTCATTTTTTTCAAATGAGGGATTCTGATAACGGAAAGCAACGCTTGAAGGTATACTCGGTTTTTTGAGCGGCAGTCACGTCACGATTTTTTTCATAATGGCATTCTTCAATACAAATAAAACAAATTATTGATGATGACCGTCGCGGTTGCAGCAGTACTGTATTGAGCTAATTACATTTTTCGACTCAAAGCTTTATAAGCTTTGAACTGCTCGCCCGATTAGGTAATTAGGGCAATCCACGCCGTGAAATTAGCTACTTCCAGAGAAGCATTTGTTTCCCCAACCTAATACGCTGTCAGACTAAAAATATACATTTTATTCCTAGATCCAGAGCAGGCTTCTGGAGAAATGTTGTTAGGGTAATGAAGGAGTCTAAAATTTTCAGAGCTCGCCAATTTTGGGATATTTGGCTTAGAACAAACACGGATGATTTTAACGATGCATTTTTAGTTTGTTTATTACTCAGAAATAATGTAGAAGCCAATTTAACGCTTAGAATTTGACTAGACAAGACAAGCTCAGTCAAAAAAAGCGTCAAGCTTGTCTTTTGGAATGTTGTGCATAAAATCAAAAGAATCTCTTCAAATTCCATATGCTCTTATTTGCCCAAGGAACATTTCACGAAACATATGTATTTATTAAATTTATTCAATTTCAACGCAAATAAAAATTATTATTTGTATGCGTGCAGCTAAGAAAATCTTGCGTTGAAAATGCTCCCGGAAGCGTAAAGTTTCAAGCACTTCATCGGGTTGGGAGCCCATTGAAACTTTGTTTACGGCCTCACGCACTCCTAAACTTAAATGAGGGTTTCACATGCTGATCCCTCTATTGGAAATGCCGTGTTATTCTTTGGTTGCTACAGGTAACGGTTGCCTCGCAAGATTACTCATTGCCCAGCAATGGATCAAATGTTTTTATACGCTAAGACTTGATTAATTGGGCGCCCGATGACCGAGATCAATGAACAGATAAAGTCAATTTGCATAATGATGAATATTCACAATGATGATCCTATTCAGGCCTTCGTCCAAAAAATCTCCTGCTTGTTGTGACTGCAATAAATCACGTAATAATTTATTAATAGAGAATACAAATCTTATATAAAGTTACCATTACCAACGGAATATTCGAAAGATTGACTTTAGTCTTTCCAATACACTCTACCAGTTTCGAAAGTTGTACGTTTTTAATACAAAATCGGTATTGCCTAAAACTTCTAAAACTGCTTCTTTCGTGCATGCGAAACATTGGCTGGGATTCAGCCACTGGCTCTAGGTCCAATTATCTAACATCCTGCTCCGAAAAACGGTTTCAGGATCCGGAACACAGTTTAAAATAACAGCAAATGTCGTAACAATTGAGATTTCAAAAAATGTTTTCCATCTGTAATTTGCACTTTGTATCCAGACAAAAATTTGAATGCATCAACATTCAACGATAAGAAAGAGCGCACGACTTCATTTAGTGGACTACCGGGCCAGTCTATATAATCACTAATTTTAGAAAAACATTTTTCTTATCTGTGGCAGAGCGCGGACTCCGCTGCAGTTGGCCGTTATCGTTTTATTTCGAATTCAAACCTTTTGCGACAAATACCTATTGCGGCGCACCAAATTTCGAGCACGTTATTAGTAAGCTGACCCGTGTGTAAATTACGCCAGACATGAATTAGATCCATCTGCCAACTTGAATATCCGAAAGTCAACAATGACACTTTTGATTATTGTTGGCGCATTTTCTAATTCATGGAAAAAATGCGCTATTGTGCTCGTCATGTCCGTCCGTCCGTCCGTCTGTCCGTCTGTCTATCCGTTCGTCTGTCCGTCTGTCTGTCCGTCTGTCTGTCCGTGACTTTACGGACGGGCGGACGAGAAAATGAGCCCTCTGTCACTCACTGCAGTGAGTACTGATCAAATTTTTTAATTTATGCTGGTTTTGGAGAACCTGGTGGCTAAACTTAAAAACAGACCTTTTATTCGTGCTGCTTTAGATATTTTGTAACATGGAGATCCCGCACGTTCACTACCTTTTCATTATCAAGTTCATCAATATGTGACAATTTCATTCAAGGTTATATCATGTTTTGAAAGTTAGATTATTTGGGAAACAGGAAAAATTTCAAGGATGCAGGTTGGCCGACTATCTCAATAAGTGTTTTAGTATGCATGAGCGTCTCAAGTTTTTGGCTTCTCGGTTGCAATTTCAGAACGAAGTGAATAAGAAGTCCCGCGATTCTTGTACGTGAAGAAAAACAATTACGTGCTGCTCAGACTGCTCGAGCATGCCTGAGCCGTAGCTCTTCTGCATCTTTACGTTCAATTTTTCCGATAAACCTTTCGCTTCATTTACGTACAAGTGCCAACAATGTCCTATTAGGTACGTACGTTGAACCCTTTTATTAAATTCCTGTTACGGTTATTTTGGGAAAACAAAGTAAATGTATGGGTGATAATGTAAAATGTACTCGTAACTATGTCAATCATGTAATTTTAATAATATATACGCTTTTTAATAACATGATTAACATAAACTACAGGCCACTGACAACGACAATTGAATTGAAGTTCAAGAACAACCATTTATCGCTATTGAAAGCCCGATGAAAATTGAGCGCACGATGCAATGTGATTCATGAGCTTCAAATCGCTGGGCGTCGGAATTGAGTCGTAAATATTTGAGTTGAGGGTGTTGCCTGCGTCGGTTTATTGAACGATGTCGCACTGCCGGCAAATGAGACGAGGTGCCACGTCGAAACAAACTCAACAAAAAGTTCCTAGGCAAGCCGACACAAAGCCACGCGCGATCGCGGGACTTGAAGAAAGCGGTAGCACTTCTAAGACCTCCAATATCACATGAGCAGAGACTCGTTAGTTTTTATAGAGACTGAAATATTGTTGAGTCAGAGTAGTTCATGGGCTTCCAGCAAAGGAGTGAGAATGCGTCTGCCTTATGAAATTCATGCAATATTTACTCTAACTTCTGTCGGTGCCTCGCGAAGCTTGTTTTGATTAATGTAATGCATCAAATCATCGCGAAATTTGATATTGAAAACTGCTTATTCAAACTCTGACACTGCATGAAGACTGTAATAATGACAAATTTGTGTTCGAAAACCATAACTATTGGACTAAATTATGGTTTGCATAGATACTGAATGTTTGATACCGGTATTAATATTACGAATTCAATTTAGTTTCGGAATAATAAAAGGGATGTCAATAGAATGCTGACTAAACATCGTTACGTTTCATTGCATCGAATACATAATTAAATAAAAATCGCGAAACCTCACACTACCACTATAATCAATGATGATGCACTTTCTGCACTAAAAGGGAACTATACTCAGTGGGTGAACAAAGTGAAGAATATTTCGTGGAAGATCCATATGCCGGCCGTGATAATGCCTTTCATGATTACCACCATTGCCAATGACATATGGCAAATTGTAGCTACATCCTAGCCTGACTCCTTGCCACAGCGGGGGCTGGTTTCAAGCAAGAGGCCGTCTGTCTTCCTGATCTTGCAGAAGTGTGGCCAAGCTCACAATATTTTGCTTAGAGCCACCATGGCATTGCCTAGTGAAGTCCACTGTATGTTTGCAGCTCTGCATGGAGCGCGGCTTATGAGCACCTCGACGTGTCTCTGGGCATGTTTTCGCAGTTCTACACAGAAGAATTCGCGGTTTTATTCGGCGAAATTTGCTGTTTGCTTTCATAGCTGAGAAGACCATGGAAGTGTATTTTTTGTCGACGTTATTCTGACTCCTGTTGTTTTGTTGGCCAGGAAGGTCGAATTAAAAGAAGACCAAGTGCCGACAGCCCATGAAATATATATAAAATTAAATAAATATAAAATTAAAATTTAAATGCAAATATTTTAATTGAGCTGCGTAATAATCAAGGGTAGGGCATTTATCCAGTTTCGATTCAATTATTGGTGTCGCTGAATAATTGTATTAATGAGATTCCCTACCTGATTTCACTTGTTTTCTCAATGCTAGTTTCGTTTTGCTTGAGGCAATTCGGAATGTTGTTGAATGTCATATCTTCAGAAATTCTATGTTCAGTGCGATTCTACCTCAACAAGATTTGCATCAATCTTTAAATTTATTGGCATGGCTCAGGCTTTCCGAGCTGAACCAATGCAATAAATATTCAGGTAGTTATGATTCCCCCTCGCAACAGAATTCTAGTGAGTTATATAAAATATTTCCAAATATTCTAATAATTTAAAGTTATTCTCTTCTAATTTTAATATATAAAATATTTGAGATCATATCCATATTTTTTATACAAATTTTTTGGATTATGATATGATTTATATATCAGGTTCTGGAGCTTTCTCCTGAGATTTTCAAATCGAGTGATCATCGATGATTACGTTCCTCATTCGATCACTCAATTCTCAAACACTACAATGAGCGAAGAATGTGTCGAGGAGGAATTCCAAGTTGTAAAGTTCGTGGAAAAGTGAACTGGTGTCTTGCCTTCAAATCCCTCATGAAAAATTTGCCGCATGAAGGTTTCGCAACTCTACCCAGAAGTAATGTTATTACACGGAAATAGAATAAAGATTTTTCTCTGAATTTATTTGATGTCATGGCACTACTGTACATATAATTTTCCTAATATATTTAGAATGAAAAAGAAATACATTTTTTATTCATATATTTTGTTCCCATTTATTTGTAGCAGTTGCCCTCAAAATGTTAGCGTTAATAAAATATATGATAATTTTGTGAAAATTAATAAAATTCCGGAGAAAAAAGGCCACAGAATTGTGCTGTAATCAGTTGCCGTGAGCCACGTAAGTCATTTGCACGCAACCGCCCTAATTGCTGTACGCACAGACTGAGGTCGCAAGCTAGCTGTATTCCTGTACAGAAATCAGCGACGGTGGTTATTCAGAAAATTTATTAATTCATATTCATTTTGGGCAAATTTTGGTGCCCCCACTAAATTTATGTTCTAATTTAAAATTTTCGCGGCCGAACAGAACATAATCGACCTGCAATAAATGTGAAAGATTGATATATTGATACGAAGATTACTTGTACTTTTTTATGTTTTTTCAATTGTCATAAGAAAACTCTTGCCTATTTATTAGCGAAAAATTATGCACTATCCAAAAAAGAAACTACTGCCTGGGAATCGCATAGTTATAAATCACAATTCGGAGAGGCTGGAAGGTTTAACAATCATAGGCAAATGTTGGAAAAAATTGGTGGACTGGGAAATTGGTAGAGTCTGGGATCAAGTCTAGGTGATATATTTGCGACGACACTTTTTTGCACGGCGTCTTTTTTATGTGAACGGATGAAGCGGTGACGCCATTATTCTTCGTCTCCGGAATTTGATGCTTCATCAACTGCTGGGGTTACCTCGAGCTGAATTCAATCTTTATCAATGCATTCAGGGAAATAAGGAAATTAGCGCAGGGAAATTAATGTAGAAATTTCTCCATGGTGTTTCACTTGAGTCTGAAATGAGACTTAATAAATTGTAGATAGTGGTGAATATTTGAACCACATAACGTATTAAATGAAGATGTATTTTAAATGCAGATTTTTTCAAATTTGTGAAATGACGTTATCATTGTACCTATTACGCAGGGTTTGAAATACAAATGCATTTAAATTGGCTCTGCAAAATTAAAATTCACATGTAAGCGGCAGAATCTCGAGATTTGAAAGTTGATAAATTGCAATATTTGTCCTTTTCAACGTTTAAAATTTGCAATATGTCTGCGAGCTCCCTGGAGCACTGGGCATTACGACAATTCCAGTCATTCCCTGAAAGCTCAACGTTCTCGCATTAAGTAACAAATGAAGTTGCAGAAGTCCACTCAATGCGATGGATATTCGTCTTTTGTTCAAAGAGCGACGTCGATAGCAAGACACAAAGAATATAATCATGTAATTGGACGCAGTGTTCGACAGTTCCGTCGTTTTCTCTGAAGTCGCGAATGTTTCTTGAACATAAGTGCGAGAACTACTCCGAGTGAAGGATTTTTTTGCCAGGAACCTGGTGAAGTTTCCATGACTTCACCTAAATCTTCTAGACCGTTTTTCATGCTACCATTTTCGTTTACCATTCCCTGAAATTTTGTGTTTAATGCCATAAAAAAGTCGGCATCCAAAAAAAATATGTCTGAAGGTACAGACGAATAATCGATAACAATTATGTTCTCATCATTCGAGAACTAAAAAAAACTATATCCAAGCATAGGGGTGGCATAATCCAGTGAGAAAATTAGGATTAAATGTTTGGATATAAATTTGAGCACTTGGTGCATTTTTTAAATGCAGTACCGCGGTTTAGTCTGCGGTTGTTGCTACTAATATTTAACAGCCAAATGCAGGTTTTCTTCATTTGTAACTTCAAGATCTTGATTATAATCTGAAGTTCTCAATTTTTCGAATACATCGATTAATTCGTATGTTACGAATATAGATATTCCATGTTTTTGAACAACCAACGTTGACATGAATTACACTGTCATTACAACGTAAACAATTAAAAGTTTCCTTCAATTTCTGAGGTACAACTTTTAGAAAATATTAAGAAAATTCATTCACATAAATTAGCGTTAACAGGTATTTGAAATGAAAATTATAATGCAAAGCCTGTTAATGTTAAGTTACCAATAACAAATTATATGCTTGTGGTAAATTCACATTTTAATTGAGAAATTTTTTGTATATGTTGCTGAAGTTTATATGGATGGTATATATACCGCATTTATCTAAACCAAAATTTAGCTTGTTCGTACGTACTTAGTTCTCTTAATTGGTTCGTTCTTTCTTCTGTCCAAGAAGATCCTATCCTAGATTTTTGGCAGCTTTCGATTAGCGGCAGTCGTTGCGGGGGAAAAAGTGACACTAAGTGCAGGTTGTGATGACCCGCGCAGCTAGCACGGCTGAGGTACTGTCAGTTGTGATGAGACTTGCAACTGCTGGATATTTTGAAATAAGAAGAAAACAAAGAACGTTTTAACTCTCTTTACTGTTCCGTTTTTTCACGGGTAATTTTCAGAAAATTTTGTCAGACTCATTAATATAGATGATAGCCATAAGAAATGCTGGATGAGATCACTCGCTTCCGCATCCATCATATTTTTGCCTAACAGCGACAAAATCTGAGTATTATTTTGCAATTAACACTTCATCTTATACGTTAACTAGGAAATTGGTTGATGAATGTTATTTCAATTCAAAATATCTGACCATATAGCAGGGCGTATTGTATCTAAAAGGAAAATGTATTGTGCAGTATTGTCTGATGTGTAGTTATTCGATGAATTGCCTTTCATAGTCGAATTCAATCTTTTCTTTTGCTGTTTGTGAGCTGCCTAGGTGAACTACTAGAAATTTTTCATATGAAGCGACCGTTTACTACCTTCGAGATAATATATTTAATTTACTTTTTTATCAAAAACTGCGAGTGTATTAGATGCCAAATGCGGGAACAACAGGCCGTCGGCCAGCGTTTGAGGTTTGGTCGTTCTGAGATTCCTGTTAATTACCCTAAGTTAATACTTTAATAACCCGTAGTGTAGTCTTGTATACCGATGTATTTCATTATTTTATCAGACATTTATTTAATATAACCACGTGAGTGCTTCATGTTTGTTTTCATTTAGCAATTTTTATTGTGCAGATTTAATCGCTAATAGAAACGTTGTTACTTCAGCATTACATCCAAGAAATCGAACTAGTTATAAAATTATCGAACCTTATCGTTTTCTTAGAGCTCACCGTTCTTCGAGGTTGAAACTTATGCTGGACCGTAATGAGATTAGCGTCTACTGAGGAAGGCAATAGACCTCCTGAACATTTAAATTTGTATGAACTCTGTTTCTTTGCAAACCGTGCAATTGTTGCTTCAACTCATGTTAATGCGTCGTGTGTATCTCTGAAAGTTTATACAGAAACCACACATAAGTGCACTGAAATAAACTTCAGGTCAAAAAGACGCACGTTCAATTTGGTCCGAGAGTCGCGAGTGAGCGTTTGCATCGAGGTAACGCAAGAAGCAGCGATTGTTTGGCGGACTGAAGAGTCTCATTGGATTACAGGCGCGCCTATTTGTGTGTATATTGGCCAACTCCGTGCACTTTCTCGCGGGTGAATTTAAGGGCCCACTCAGCACTGGCACTTACAGAGATGAGGGCCATCTACTGGACATTGCTACTTCTACCGCTGCTCTGTGGGGTTCAGTCCACATCTTCACGCTTCATGAGCGCAGGTGAGCAATATCCTATGTCGAATATCTTCAACGGGGAAAAATCCAATCCAAGCAAAATTTTTTTCTCCAGTAGTGGAAACCATAAACGCTTGTGAGCAACATCCTAAATGATATCTTTGCAACGACATGAAATTAACCATATATATAATATTTTTCTTAATGCTTCATTTTTCTGTAATTGAGCCGAAAAAGTGGTAGAACTATTATTTCATCGAAATGCTCGATTATGTTTATTTAATTCATATAGTTCCCCTTTCTCAGCTTCACCGATCCTCTTTCAATTTTTATGTTACAAATAAACTAATTTAACATCTTCGTTTCACGAAATTGAACGGCACCGTATCCTTCACCATTGAATTTTGTCAACCAGACTAATAAGAAAATTTGTGACGGTTTATGAGCAAATTGACAACCCATCTAGAAATTCACTTATAAATCATATTCAAACAAGACTAGGGCACTTCTACAAAAATTTCCATCTCCTATATATATCGGAGGCGCGAAACAAGTTTATTTTTTAATTCATTTTTGCCCAAATATAGAAGCTCTCCTGCCACTTTCCTCTCATTGAGAGTTGAATATTTATCGCCTGCATCACAAAGTGCCGATTAATTCTCGTCCTTGTCCAGGGAATTATTTTAAATTCTTTCGAAGCCTCGCGAAAAAGTAGTCGCATTACTTCCTGCATCAATATACTACGTTAGGAGAAAAAATCGTATTGTGAGACTGAAAATTCGAATTAGTAAGGCCGCAACTCATTGGGAGATATAAAATGGATTCGAAGTATCACTTAATATTCATTCTTCAAATTGGTAATTACACGAGACAAAATTTCCAACTGAGCGAGTTTGAATTTAAAATCATGTTATGCAATTGAATTCTAACTAAAATTCTTTTACAATTCGCATAATTAGAAATATTTGTGTCAATGAAGGATAAAACGGTTTATTATTATTATTGATACATTTCCTAGAGATTATGCAAGGATTACTCTCTGGAACGCATGACTACCGCTACTTATTTTCATTCTTTCTGCTTTGGAACATGCGAATAATTATCTCTACTTCATTATTAATTTCGCGGACTGATATAATTGAAGATCACTAAATTAATATTTTGATCATGAATATTGTATTCACGACTTCATCACTCACCGAAACTCACTTGCATTCAACATAACTTGCATGCACTTATTCTATTGGCAAATCAATACAATCCATAACTGAATAAAAACTTTAGTTTCCACAAACGAGATTGGATTTTTTATGAATTGTCTTAATTTATCCCAGCCATTCAGTGTTTGTTCATCTAATAGATTTCACAAGAAAATCCATAAATGTTCATTTTGATCGACCTTACAAGACGTTTTCTGAAGCATAAATATTTCTGCTGTCATAATTGAACTTCGCGCAACAATATCACGCTTCATAAACTTGGTCATGAATTTTCCCCAGATGCCATAAAACTGCAATTAAAAGAAAATAGTAGGTATAAGAGCTTGATATTCCGGTATCGGGTTGACTTTGTTTTTTTTAAATAAATATATCGCAACTAAAACAGTTGCTATCTGCGTGGATTTCAAGTTTAAATTGAAGAAGTTGATTAGTTTGTATTTATTTCAACAATGAACTTTCATCTATGTGTTCTGGAATAACTTGAAATGATACTCAACTATTATTCCAAAGTTATCTATACTAGAGTAGCGCTCAAATCATCAGGAAATTTTCAAACATGCTATAAGGTAAAGCCGAGTGCGACTGCAAACTTATTTGATGTTATTTTTGTGCATTACTTATTTGATATTATTTTTGCGCATTGATTGAATCAAAACCTAATTTACTAATTTCAAATCTCTGTTTAAATTATTCGGAGCCTGGCAGCCGTAAACTAACTATTCAGAATACCGTAGGCGTATTTCATGCATTCAACTCAACGTAACTGCAATTTATGCATTCAGAGCTTCGTAATAAAAACATTTCAAGCGAGTCGCGGTTTACAAGGTAAATTTTAGTGGCTCTTGGAAATTCGAGGCAGCCCATTTATGCTAATCAAACAGCCGAGATTGGTGCTCAACTTCACAAGATTTTTGAGTTCTATTTATAGTTTTGTTTATATGGGCTGACACGTAAGGTTTTATTTCAGGTTGATGCGTCTTCACTCATTCCCAAAGATGCATTCGTTAATATACGACTAAAAATAAACGTATTAGAGTTCGACCAATAGCGAGAAAATAGGCATTTATCTTCAAGCGCATCTTCTCGTTCTCAATCGTGAAGAGCTCATTATAAATAAAATTCTCCTCCCCTCCTATTATTTAAAGAATAAATGTTAGTATATACGAAAAAACTAATACATTCGATAAGAACTCATTAATTAGTTGAAAGAACATCAAATTCATATGTGATATTTTTACGAAATCTGCTCTCATGCCAAGATTTTAAATTTAAGTATTGGCAGCCTATCTGAGAAATGTCGTATCAAGTAATTATTCAAGTGTAGTGTGCTAATTATTTAGGGTGCTATATTTGTTTCGAACATATCACTTCGCTTAATGTTTGCTCGTGGAGCCGAAATAGAAAGAAGCTTAGATTTTTAATGCAATTACAAATATTTGTGAAACACACGTGCGGAAAGCGAGAATAAGTTATCGCTTCTGACTGCGGTATTACGTAATAGTGAACTCAGTACAAGGCTTCTCGATTGTCACGTGGTGATTTAGTTCCATTTTAAAACAATTGCTCTCATTTTTAGACTGGCTAATCACGAACCTCCCACAACAAATTTACTAATTTACAGGTAGCCAGATTTTTCTCCGCAGTTTTTCAGCCATTTTAAAGTTTATTTCGAATCAAGTTAATCAGATTTGAGAATATTAAATTGTTCACGTTCCGAATTCCTAGTTCGAGTCTGTCATCATGTACGATGGCCGAGAAATAAACTGTTCTTTCGCTTTTTTTGTTTCATCAGCCAAGGAGCAAAAATGTTTAAACTATGAACTTTGTGAAGCGAGGACGGACACCCGGCTGCTAAATTGTTCCCGAACCTGATACTATTTGCCGCAGGGATGCGCATGTTGCTTGGCTTTCTTGCACCGAAACTGTGACGCTGGTTTGTTTTGTGTTGCAGTTGCCGGAAACGCCAACGTTGCCTTGAGACCGGCACCTCACGCTCCACGTGATCCTAAATCTGCTGACATGGCAGCTTCCATCTCCACATATCACCTTGAAGAGCTAAGAAGTTCAGATGCACACGGGATAAGTGCCCTCGACAAGGAAATTGTGACGAGTTTGCCAAAGCTGGGCAAGTTTATTTCGACGGGTCTCCAGAGGCTAGCGAGCACGACGCAAGTTTCTACAGCAGTTGCTGTCACAGGAAATTTAAATATTTTTCCTATCCGATCGCAGCGCCCGCAGTCATGGCGCAAAGCAAAGAGATTCAAGCGAGATAAAAGTAAGGGCAAAAAATTTTACAGAGTCCATGGATTATTTGTTGATTTTGACATGAAGCAGAATGGAGAAGATCATCACAAAGCTCCTACGCCAAAGGCCTTACCCGTAGCTGAAGCAGCCATTACCAACGTCGAAGTCTCCGTAAAAACAACAACTCCTTCAATAGAGTCTTTGATGCCGTCAAAAATAATCCCTTCTCTCCCTCCTCATCTGCGTGGCATGACCACGACCACACCGCTGCCCGCCGTATTTTTCAACAATAGTTTCATCAGCAACGTGACTGCACAGCTCGGACAGTCCGTATTTTTGCCTTGCAGGACCAAACATTCCAGCGACAGAAAGGTAAGAACAATATATTCTTTACCCAATCCTGCCGATATAGAAATATTTCAGTGACAGAGGGTGAGTAAGATACAAGGTTTACTCACCTCCATTGGATGGTATAACTCAATGACGATGGGCAAATATAATGCAATCTATATCACTGAATGAAATGTACAGGTAACATTTGTCAACACCTAGTGAAGACCATAAATGATCGACTTCAGTTAAAACTGGCTGAAAAAACAGAGCCTTGCGGTGTCATTGCGATCTCCGCCTGCATAATTTTGAATTATATGCAACTTGCAATATATTGTTAATATGGAATGATATTTTTCCGTAATGTGAAAAAAACTCCATTGGAGCCAATTTAATTCTAATGCTAACATTGATATAACGAAATATACAACACTTTACCTTCATACGAACCATGAATACCATCTGCAGTGTTCGTTGTGTAACGCTATACAAGCACTTTCATTTAGTGTATTTTCATAAAATAGAAAACCTGTTCAAGCCAGGTACGTTTAATATTCAACAGCGCATGGATCAATTAAGTGCTGAGTGACTGACGTCAGTGCATTGAACATAAATTGTTCAGAATTTATTGAATAAACTCAGTAAAAATGCCTCTTTGACTAAGAGAATAAAATCCATGGTCAATATTGTCGCATCCATTTAGCGTCGTTTCTGTTTTGTCACTAATGGAATTTCGTAAATTACAAAGTTCTATCGAAATGCTCTAAATATAATTAATACTGGGGAATGAACAAGCTAGGGCACTTATCGTGTTCAATCGATCACAATCCGTTCACGACATGTAGCTTCAGCCCTCCCCGTTATCCCTGCACTAAAACAGTGACCAGCACTTCGATGAACACGTGAACCTGCCATTTTCCACGTCAATTTCACCAATATTGCTATTCATGACGAACAGTTCGTACCAGAAACAACTCTGCTGATGGAGTCGGCTGACCTATGCATACTAATTCAGTCTGCAAGCTCGCCAAGTGTAACAACCAATCAAACGCCGGACTGCTGTTCAGGCCGCGATCAGAATAATACTGAAATGCATCGCAGACAGATCCGTTGTCTGGCATGATCGAGATATGTAAAATACCGAGCTGCTGCCTAAGGGATGATAAAGATAATACAAAAATACAACACACACCAAACTACAGGCTGATCGCGATGGAGATTTACTGAAAATACGTCTTTGTTCGATACTCGGCTCATGTCAAGATCAAATCGACACTCAGAAACACTGTTGAAATCAACATTAGGCAAAGGCAAGAACACTTCACAATACTAACACACGACCAGGTCACGATCCAGATTACATCGAGGATCTAGCTATTCGGAACGCAATTGAAATAACATATCAATGCGTTAACTCAGTTTTAATGTCTGCACCGAACCATAACTAAAACATATCACAATATTAAAAACCGCTGAAACGATGTCCGGGCCACGTGCAAATCAAGCTACAATGCTAATGCTAATGACCCATAAAACACACACTGTTTTTCGGTTCATTAAAGACGAGGAAGCACATAATGGCACATAAAAACCGCCAAGCATAACACTTTTATTAACCTTGATGAGTCTCATACACCTCTTCCGAATTGAACAGTTAAATGAACATCGAATTGGCCACTTTTAGCTTAGGTCAGACAAAAGCAAAATTTATCTGATTGCGTTGTGAATAATAAGTGGTTCTTACTACCGGGATAAACAACTAAGTTTTCAACCGATGGATTAGCAGAGCGTCATATCGCTCAAATCCATGTAACTTAACTTGAAAATCCGGATACTCTATTCAGTGTTTTGCTTGATCACCTCGAGACCAAGGGCATTTTGCACAATCTGTAGTTAAGACAGGACTCTGAAATCGGTTTCAACTGAGGTTATTCAATTAAAATTTTAATTTGTGCAATTTTGAGTAAACAGCGAATCGATATTTTCAGGCTTCAATGATTGATATATTAGTTTGTGTTTAACTTTTCCTCCCAGCGGGTGAGATCGCAGGAGTATAATTTTTCCGCGCAATATACAATAATTAAAAGCTTGCTCTAGTCGAATGACTGGCGTCACTCAATTCAACACACAAATGATATTCAGTATGCAAGCTCGAATAATTCCTCCATTTATACATACAATGAATAAATGTAGGAATTTAATTACTTTTCATCACAGATGATAAGTTATCTACACTGAGAGAAATGGGTGGGTCTGGATGACCCACTTTAATGAGTCAACCGCGTCCGAAAATCAATGCACTTTTTTGATTCACTTGTCCCATTTGTGGGTCATACTGACCCATTAAATTTCAAGCATGACTCACTTGGGGCGTTAAATCACTCTGACGCCCAGATGCTAACTACGTATCCATGCTACGGGTGGCGTCATAAGAGATTTGACGTCACAAGTGAGTCATGCCTGGAATTTAATGGGTCAGTATGACCCACAAATGGGGCAAGTGAGTCGAAAAAGTGCATCGATATTCGGATGCGGTTGACTCATCAAAGTGGGTCATCCAGACCATCCCATTTCTCTCAGTGTAGATTCCTCTCAGGTTGCCATGGTTTCTGTAAGTGTAAACTGTGCGCCTCTGGCCTTCAGTTTATTCCTCAAGTCTCGTGGGTCCGGCGAAGAGACTGGCACATTCTGACGTCAGGAACAGTTACGTACACTAAAGAGCAGCGCTACGACGTTCATCACCCTGAGGGAAGCACTGAGTGGACGCTGGTCATCAAATACGTGAAGCTGCAAGATGCTGGAACATACGAATGCCAGGTTTGTCTTTATTGGTCAAGGGATTCACGATCGAGGAATTCATTAAGCAGTGCACCGATAAGCAGTCATTATTATTTGTGCTGCTGCCATAATAATAACAGTCACTATTATATGCACTAGTAAACTCATCTTGTTGATCTATTCAATGTAACGTCTCAATGAAAATCTAATGGAATATCTTTATTATCAGCTTTAAGATTCACTCATTTTTCGATGTTAGTGACGAGGCCTAGATGTGGTTTGTCTTTTTAGCGCATTTTCTCATTTATGGAAAAATGCACTATTGTGCTCGTGCATGTCCGTCTGTCTGTCTGTCCATCTGTCCGTCCGTCTGTCCGTGACCTCAAGTTTTCGTCGACGAGAAAATGCGCTCTCTGTCATTCACTGCTGTGAGTACGTGAGTTTATTTATTCGTACAAAAATATTCCACCACAAATTAGTTTCTAACTTACTAAGATAAAAGCCACTTTTGACTGTAAAATCTTTCGTTGCTATGGCAACTATCTAATGACGCATTCGCCTTTGGCCATTTAACTAAAAATAATACCCACCAATGTATATAAAAGGAACATTTTCGTTCTTTTCTTGCCTGACTAAACAATTTGTCAAAAAGCTTTATTAGTCCTTGCAGTAAACATGCTGAAAATGTCATTTACGTTTTTTAATTTCTGTGCATAAGCAATGCCATACAGAAAGCGTTGTAGAGATTTAAAGCTGTGTTAAATTTTCTACTTTTGCGCTCTACTGTGCAGCTAAGATAAGAATAAAACTTAGGATTCATATATTAAATTTAATTATACTAAATTGAATACTTATACAATACATATATTAAATACTTAAATAAATATCACGATACATTACTTGTATTAAATACATATACTATGCTTATACTAAATTAAATTACTAATTGAATGTTCTAATTCATGGTACTACAGCTCATGAGCGGAGGTGGTCTGGTATCACACCTGGTGCACCTGACGGTGGTGGAACCTAAGGCCGTGATACCAGGCAACGGGGAGTACCATGTCGACTCTGGCACTACCATCTCACTTACTTGTTACGTAGAGCAGGTCAGTAATTCTACACGCAAAAGGCATTTAGTGTTAATTAAATATATTTTATATGTACACTGATATTTTTTTGAGTTTTAAATTAATAAGAAAGTCATTAATGAGAAATGCGCTCTGGTCTTCAATAAAACTTGCATAAAAGAAAAACTTCTGCCTAACTATACTAATTAAATATATGCAAACATTCTCGAACTAATATAACAAATATCAGTGTTTAAGTATGTGTTAGCTTTTAACTCATTTACCGATTACACTTATTCATTGCATTAAAATGGAGTACTGACGGAAGTTTTTCGATGTCAGATAAACTAAGCTTTCATACACATCACCGTTTGCAAATTAAGGTAAACATCAGAAACAAGGAACAAATTGCCCGAAACAGAATTTAAATTTTAGGCAACCTAAATATTTTCTAACTGATTCCGTGTGCCTTACCAATTAAAAGAAATGACAGACCCCAGGATATGTATAAAGTCACCAGGAATGTACTGAGAAGTTTTTTCTTGTGTAGGATAGTAATTTTTTGTCATTTCTTGTGAGACGCTGGTCAACACTGGATTTTTTTCGAGTCCTTGAAATTCTCGGTGTATGATTGTATTTGTTATCTAAAGCTTCGAGTCTCTTTCTTTATAACAAACATTGCTGAGTCAACAGACGTCGAACTATAATTCATTGTTATTGCTCATACGGCTCCGAATAATTTGGGTTCTTGCCAAAACTGCACGAAAACTTCTAGTTTAGACCAGCGTTATTGATAAGAAAGTACAAATATCTACAGAAAATCCATAGTTTTATCATCTACAGAGTCGCGCGGTGCCGTTGTACATTTTCTGGTACCACAAATCGCGCTTTATGAACGGGGACCTGAAACTCGAAAAATTCATAAATAATGAAAAGAATAGGCTAATTTTATTTTTCTTGATCTCCAGAGTCGCGCGGTGCCGTTGTACATGTTCTAGTACCACAAATTACGCTTTATGAACGAATACCTGACACTCGAAATTTCATAAATAACTTAAGAAAATGCTTATTTTTCCTGAATTCCGGAGTCGCGTGGCACCGTTGTACATTTTCTGGTACCACAACTCGCACTTTATCAACGAAGACCTGACACTCGAAATTTCATAAATAAATAAGAAAATACATATTTTTCCTGAATTCCAGAGTCGCGTAGCGCCGCTGTACATTTTCTGGTACCACAACTCGCGCATGATCAACTACGACCAGGAGCGCGGTGGCGTGGTCGTTCACATGGAAACGGAGCCTCGCGTCATGTCGCGTCTCACCATCGCCGACGCCCGACCCTCCGACTCAGGCAACTACACATGCGACGCAGACAATACGCTGGCTGATAGTATCTCCGCATATATCACTGCAGGTGGGCGAAAACTGCTACTCAAACATTTACTTTTAAAGTATTATTATGTGAAGGTTAACTTGTCGATTTCTCACACATTGAAGCAAATTTGAGCAATTTTAGCTGTGGCAATATAGTTATGATTTGTGGGAAGTATAGGTTTTGTCTGTGAAAAGCACGCGAAATGAGTCTAAATAAGTATTTCTAGTCGGGCACGAGCAAAATATGATAAATTTCTTATAATGAACTAGTCCAATGTTGTTGTTAACTGATATCAAATAGCAATTAATTAAGAGGGCGCAAAATATATGGTAAAACAAACGAGATTCCGAATAAATCTAGCGTTTTACGGTCTCACCTGTTGAGAGTGAGAGGACGTGATATAAATCTATTGATGAAATTCTTGTAAAAATAAACCACGGTATCCGAAGGATAGGACGATTGACGTAAGGCAGTACTTTGCCGTTACACAGGCATAGGCCCAATAAAGAATAATAATTATCGTAACTCTTTAATATACAGACAGTAAAAAATTGAAACTGTTTCCTATTCGTAAAGCCATTCCTGTAAAAACCATTCCTGTAAACTTGCCATAATACGACATATTGAAATTAACCTACAATTGTTAACACATATTCACTCCTCAGGATCGATTAACTGGCACAAATTTTAGATCAAACTTGCGCTACAAGTTCGAAAAGAACGCCGACGAAAATTTTGCGAAGTTCAAAAGGTTTCAAGGGCAAAAAATAAGTTCATAAACATTCTGTCCACATATTACAGCATTGCGTGTTACTTCTACACTCAAAATGAACGTTGGCATGTCATTCTAGCCATGAAAATCTTAAGTTAAGTCAAACTTTGATGTCAGCTTGAAACTTGAATTGCTGTCATGGTACACTTTGATCGAGTTTTGCACTCATTTGAGGCCTTTGAAAAAAAAATTAAAAATCCGTAACGAGCAGCTACCGGTAATTGCGCTGTGCAGAACCAGAAGCAACGGTTAACATTTTCTACCTCGTTGTTTGATATCCAAAACTCAATGTGGGGGCGACAAATGGTCTAAAAATTGCAAACCGTCGATTTGACGCTGCTTTCTCTAGATAAAAAATTTTGGCATAAAGTACAAATCATTTATTTCGATTATAACCAGGTTTAGCATTCGCCTAAAAAAATCAATATCTGTAAATTATTTCATGCAACCGCGTGTTAAAAATTATATATTTATATTGAAGAATATGGAGGAAAAACGGTAAGTTGGTGATGACTGAAAATTTTTTCCGAATAAATGACAACTTTTATAACCAAAGAAGACACAGTTACAATCAACTAAGCTCAAACAACGCACAGTTTAACTCAGACCTCAATTCAAACGAAGTGCTCACTGTGATCCACTTTTTTAACGTGTCTAAAATCTCACCAGACATCAATGAACTGTACACTTACTTTTCGCATTATTGCAGGTATGAAAATGAATATCGATAAAATGTAAAACATAAAACTAAATTTATTCAATCAATTTTATTTAGAAGTACGCGATAGATCATTCTCATTAGAGCCAAATATGTCAAGCATCAAAATTTTCTCCCAGAATCATACGCTTCTACCCGTGATTTCTTCTCCCAGAATCAAAAGCTTTTATTTCGATAAATTGTGAACACATTATATTTCCAGGCAACAAAATCGCTGCGTTACATCCTCGCGACGTCGATGTCGCGGCTCCGCTGTACATCTGTCGCTTCCTCGTGCTGGTCTTGGCAGCCCTGCCGCTGATGCTCCGACACTTCCTGGAATTTTGTTTCGGGTTCCAGCATTTGAAATTCAAAGGCAAAATCCTGGATCGGTGCAGCTATTGTCAGGGTACAGATTTTACCGCAGAAAGAACATCTATTTGCGGGTCAGTATGTGATCGCCGCCTCGGAGATAATAATCCAACTCACGTTGAGGGCACCGCGACTTCAACGTGACATTAAACGCAGTGCTATCCTTCATGGAGATATCGGCTTTACCATTAACATTGAGTTTGGGGCTCCGGGTAAACCTGGTGCTGAGTACTTCAGTGAAAATACCAGCCAATTCAATATTATCATTGGTGGGTTAGACGAGAGAGGAATTCAAAGTGTTGGAACTTCTTAATAATATAATTAACCGAACAATCAATAATCATATTGAAGGACTGAATAAATTTATTCTTAAAATCTTTATTATCCGGCCGTCAATATATCAAATTTTGTGTAAATATTTATTTTTCGTACTGATTAAGCGTAAAATTAAGCGTCTCGGCGTCAACAAGTAAATAATTAGATTCTACGATAAGTCAGCAAGTTAATGTGCATGACCAGAAAATCAATTTAAAAAAATATTTTTTGAGTTACGTATTCAGTGGGGTCAGTTTGATGTAAAAATTTGTGTACAAATGTGAATTTATCTATTAAGAGCACGATGATAAATAATACTGCTAAGTTATGAAGTGGTCTTTGAGTAAATACCCACGTTTCGGATTTATAACTCAACTAGTTTCTCCTTGCTTCTCTCTTAATCCTGGCTAAATCTAACGATCAAATCGAATGCAGGTGCTGTGAGTCGGTCATTCATATATATTGTCGGTCTATATTTTATATATTGTCGGTCATTTATATTTTTCGCTCTGACCAAGTTACCTATTTACTCACTATTAGTCAATAACGTTCACATCTCTTTGCAATAAAGAAAGAAAAGAAAAATCCTTTATAAACTACTCATCGGGAATTTTTATGCGCATTTGCACTATAACAAATGTTGTCCGTGATTGAGCGCTATTTGTACAATGATTTGTGGGAAGCTGCAATAAACTGCATATAGGAAGCTTGCTTTCTGTACAATGTATACTGTTACTTTCTCTGTTAGTGCTGTGTACTCGTCAATAACACATGTGAATGTCACAATTTTCGTACGGAATTTCCTGGAAATTCTGATGCTTCAGGATGTGAATTTAAAGGTGTCATCAAAAGGGAATTCGTGGAGGAGCAAACGGTGTTTTCCGCCAGATATTTCACCGTGTCAACGAATTTTTCAAAACATCCAAACATAATTTGCCATGCAGTCTCGTCATTTATTATACCGTATTCAATCCATTTAGAGCCAAAAGAGCCTATACTGTTGTTCTGATTATTAAATTATAAAACGGGGTTTCATGGTTTTAATACCAGTAAAAAGTCATGGTTTTAAAACCATGAAAAACCGTTATATAATTTGAGAGTATTATTTCACGCATGTAGAATTTTATTAGTAATGACTGATCTTTGTTTTTTAAAACAGGATTCTTGTACGAGACGAAATATTCATCTAATACTCCTTCAAATCTACATCCAAGACATTCAATTACAATTGCTTTACCTTATGTATCTGTTTTCATATAACCTCGAACTCCATATAATCTATAAATGTAGGAATTTCATTTTTCATTTGTCAAAAATCAAAACTTCAATGTTATGAGCAATAGAAGAACAAAGAATTTATATAAAATTTGCTATAAAAGATTTCTGCACCGAAATTAGGAACAGCAACATTGAAATTATTCGGCCACTTGATCAAAAGCTTTGCGAGCAAGAGCAGAATCTGTCGGTGTTACAGCACGTTTCCATTTCTTCTTAATGTAGTAGATAAACTGATAACTCAGCCAGAATGATGAAAATTAGGCTTTTTATTAACCATCAACTTAATCCGTCGTTACTCGTGAAGGTCATTGATTTAAAAATCTGGTTATCTTTGATTTCATTAATATTTCTCCTCTCGAATCAGTATCAATTAATTAACGTCTGTTCATACACACACTTGATGTAAAAGTCTCATTTGCAGCAGAACGATGCAGCGAAAAAAAAAAATGCAGCGAAAACGATTCCTATTTGCTGTGCAATTTGATCTGATTCCAAATTTCCATAGGATTAGTCTGGCGTAATTTACGTGATAATTTATGCGAAAGCAAGGTGATTTGAATACCAGTTTCATTCGTGAGACGAGACATATTCGAAGCTGTCACTATCGAAGGCATTGCACAAATTATCCCGCATGAAGAACGCCTAAATTATAAGTTCAGTTCGTGAGAGTCAATTTATGCAGATGCTGAGATCCTAGTTAAGCCCGCGTATATCCAATCGAGCAAACACGATATGTAAATCAGTCAGATTAGGAATTGGTAAAGTGCTAATTTGATGCTTATTACCCAGCTGCTATTTCCTGGTAATATCTCGTGTCGAATTAACCCAGAGCCTAAGCTGGTGATAGTTTCGTATAATCAAGTAAGAAGTCTTACTTTTATTTAGTTTACTTTTCGGCTGTCTATATACCGGCAAGTCTTGCGTGTCTCATCAAATTTCGTGTTTCAACTTGGAGCACATTTTCCTGGCTGCTAAAGTTGTTGCAAATTTTTTTTGTACAACATTCAATAAATTTGTTGCGGGCAATAAGTTTTTCTTCAAAAGAAAACGATTAGAGAACTTCGAGGACTCTCCTTTCAGTCTGATGAGCAGAAACGTGGGGATGGAAAAATTATTATTACCTTAGTTAATATAATTTTGTAAATCTTGATATATACGCAATCTTGATGATAATCATAATAACTGTAATGACAACTGCAACATGACAGCAGTAATTGTTGGAGGAGGAGCAACCCAAGCAATAACAACTATTATACCGGCTTTGATAAAGATACTCAGTCTTTCGCAAAAGGAAGCAAATGGAATTGGAAGATTGACGATGCGGTGAGAATATATGTGCAGAGTATTTCTACTCTTTTTAAAATTAGGTCAAAAATATATAAATAAGTTCAAGTCGAGAAAGAAATTTTTCTTTCTTAAAATTACCAATTTTAAGAAAGAGCAGCAGCGTGAATGCAAGAAGTTGAGGATGTTGTTGTGATGAACTTAACAGTGAACATAGCAGTATTGATGACGAAGTGCTATATGAAGCAAGTTACAGTATTAAATGCTATAGAAAAGATAGGTGTCATGTTGGCGAACTTTACTGAGGTTCAAACTTGTGAAGTGATCCGCGTATGTTCGAGGACAGCCCTTCTGTAAGTTTCAATGATCGAGAATGATAAATGGTAAGGCTAGGATTGGGCTAGTGATATTTTCGATACTCTATAATGTATATTCCCGACGTTGCTGCTTATAATTTGATCCAGATCAAAATTCAGATCAATTCCAGATTGAGGAAGCGAAACAACATCATCAATGTATTTCTCATATAAGGAACTACTATATGAATACGATGAGTTCCAAATTCTTTTTTTTAATGGCGAGCGACGGCCTATGGCATCAGCTTTAATTGACGGTATGTATGTAGTTGAGTACAGGCAATAGCGCTACAGAGACCAACCCAGTTAAAATTTAGGGCAGGGAATAGAGCGCAGGCCGTCGCCGGCTGCAGAGCCGGAGTAGAGACGCGACAGAGCAGCGATAGAGCAGAAATGTCCGCTTTAGAGACGATATCGCCAGCCGCGTATCAGCGCTAATTAGCTTCTGAGTACCTGCCCAGGTGTGCTCTGCCCTGCCGTCACGCAGCCCTTACTGAGCACCGCCTGCTCAAACCTGCCCAACGCCTGCTCT